>NC_091986.1:180192559-180362559 GCF_044704955.1 Pristiophorus japonicus
TCCTCCCATGTTGCTGTCTCTATGTTGGTGCTCCTGCAGCTAAGATACCATGATGGAGTGGATGAACATCATGGTCACCCTGCCCACCTGGGGCCAATTCAACATCCCAAGTTAAAATTGACCCCAAGGCCTGAAATAAATTGGAAGCCTAATGTCCAGTAGTCTTTTCTGGTAAGGCATTTAATACAATCATAAAAATTGCAGCACAGATGGAGGCCATTTGGCTATAATATTAGATACAGTGAGTACATTTTTCAATTAAATGCTAATAAAGAAATCATAAATATTGAGTGCCAACAAAACTGGAACAAAAGTTTACATTCCTACAGGGAATACTAAAGAGGAACAAAGTCATCTTAACTGCTGATTTTTGACCAACTAACAGTAAGATTCCCAAATAATTCATCTATGAAAAGATTGCTTCAGTAGCAGTATTGTTAGCTGTCCCTTTTTTTTTAAACAATCATGATCGAACAGAGGAAAGTAGGAATTATGGGCTCAAGTTTCGGCGCGAGTTGCTCCTATTTTTTTGGAGCAACTAGTTTAGAATGGAGTATCTTAGAAATTGCAATTCTTGGCATTTAGTTTGCTTATATTCCAGTTAGAATAGTTTCGTTTTAGAACAGTTTTTTTTCAAAAGGGGGCGTTACCAGCCACTTACGCCTGTTTTGCAAATTTAGGCAGCGAAAACTTACTCCAAACTAACTTAGAATGGAGTATGTGTAGATTTTTGTACGCTCAGAAAAACCTTGCCTACACTTATAAATTAGGCGCAGGGAGCGAGAGGTAGGGGAGGAAGGGAAGTTTACAAGCTTTAAACACTTCACTTTTACAAATAAAGAGCCATCATGAATAATAAATAAAAAATAAATCAATGGGCCCAAGTTTCCACACGCGCCTAGAACGGCGCAGTCCCGACCTGGACGCCCGTTTTTCGCGCCACAAAGTGCGCCTAAAAAAATCCTCGGTATTCTCCACCTACCTGCAGGTCCTCTGGCCCTCGGCGCAGCACAGCAGGAGCTGTGGGGGGGCGGAGCCAGGTCCCTGCGCTGAAAACAGTGCCGGGACCTCTGCACATGCGCGTTACAGTGGGCACGCAAGTGCAGTAGCTCCAGGCGCCAAACTGTGTGGGAGGGGCCCGAAGCACGCAGCCCCTAGCCCTGGCCCAATGGCCTCACTGGGGCTGCGTGAATAAGGCTCCTCCCACGGCCAGCTCCTGCTCCCCCCCCCCCGACCAGACCCGACACTCGCTCCCCGCCCCCCCCCTGCCTCCGGACCAGACCCGACACCCGCTCCCCGCCCCCCCCCTGCCTCCGGACCAGACCCGACACCCGCTCCCCCCGCACCCCCCCTCGCCTCCGGACCAGACCCGACACCCGCTCCCCCCCCCCCGCCTCCGGACCAGACTCGACACCCGCGCCCCCCCACCCCCGACCTGCGCTCCTGTTCCCGCTCCCCGACTGGACCCGACCCGACCCGCGCTCCTGTTCCCGCTCCGCCCCACCCCCCGACTGGACCCGACCCGACCCGACTCCCGCTCCCGCTCCCGGACTGGATCCGACCTGACCTCCGCCCCCCTCTCTCTCTCTCCCTCCCTCCCCCTCTCTCTCTCCCTCCCTCCCCCTCTCTCTCTCTCCCTCCCTCCCCCTCTCTCTCCCTCCTCCCTCTCTCTCCCTCCCCTCTCTCTCTCTCTCTCTCCCTCTCCCTCCCCCTCCCCCTCTCTCCCTCCTTCCCCCCCCGCCCCCCGACCCGAACCGAACCTCCCCGACCCAACCCAACGCCACCTACCTGTAAATCTGGTGCTGGGGACGGGCCCTGCCCGAAGTCTCGGGCCGGCCCATTCAGCCTTCAGTCCCGAAAGGCCTGCCTGAAGCACTTTCACACAGGTAGGAAGATGGTTTATTTATTTTCTTTGCTTATAAATGTTTATTCAGGTTGGATTTATTTGTATAATATTTGTAGAAGTATAAATAAGGATTTATTATAGAATTTAATGACTTCCTTTTCCCCCCCCCCCCCACCTCATTCTGGACGCCTAATTTGTAACCTGCGCCTGATTTTTTAATGTGTAGAACAGGTTTTTTCAGTTCTACAAAAATCTTCACTTGCTCCATTCTACTTTAGTTTGGAGTACGTTTTCACTGTGGAAACTTTGAAATCAGGCGTCAGTGGCCGGACACGCCCCCTTTTGAAGAAAAAATTCTGTTCCAAAGTGGAACTGTTCTACCTGACTAGAACTGCAGAAAAAAAAATGTGGAGAATTGCGATTTCTAAGATAGTCCGTTCTCCACCAGTTGCTCCTAAAAATCAGGCGCAAATCATGTGGAAACTTGGGCCCCAAAAATCAACCAATAAATCAATCAAAAACATTTTTTAAAAAATAAAAAATTAATCAATAAATAAAAAATCTAAAGTTTCTACTCACCTACTGCAGCACCGGGAGCCCTCCAACTGCGTGCTGGGACGGGTCCCCCCAGGAGCTGCCGGTCGGGCAGGCCCCGCCGGCGACCAGGACTTCGGGAGGGCCCCGCTGGCGACCAGGACTTCGGGAGGGCCCCGCTGGCCACGCCCGCCCCCAGCAGACGACGGACCCCGACCAGGACTTCGGGCGGGCCCTGCCGCCGACGCCGAGGGCTTCAGGCGGGGCCCACCCCCAGCAGACGACGGACCCCGATCAGGACTTCGGGCGGGCCCTGCCGCCGATGCCACTTCGGGCGGGACCCATACCCAACGAGATGCTGGGCGGGTGGGCCCCGCCGACGACGGAGTTCGGGCAGGGCCTGCCCCCAGGAGATGCCGGGCGGGCCTCCGCGGAAGAGGTAAGTACTGTCAGGCCACTCAGCCTGGGATAGGGACGGCGTCCCTCCAGCCAGGGATAGGGTCGTCGTCTGGAGACAGGACGCGCTGGGAGGGCCAGGAGCTACTGCGCACGTGTGCAGCCTCCACTGCGCACGCGCTCAGCCTCCGGCACTGCTCTTGGCGCAGGGCCGTAGCTCCGCCCCCAGCAGCTCCTGCTGCGCCATGCCGAGCTGGAAACGGCCCTACAGATATCGGTGAATCGCGAGGTAAGTATTTGCCGCTTTATCAGTTCTGCAAATTCGCCTCTCCGATGTGCGCCGTTCTAGTGGGGGTCCGAAACTTGAGCCCTATATATTAAAGGCTTGATGGACCAAATGGCAAATTTCAAATTACAAACCTTCTTGAAGTTTGTTGGTTATTAATCTTGTCTCATTTTAGATTACTCTTATCTAAAATGCACGGACTTGTGCATTATTTGCATAATCATCCTACTTGTATTACTATATTTACAAACCCCTGCTCCTGGCATGTGTTCCTGCTATTGACAAGTGCAGTAGCAGAGATGGGGCTAAAATACTGTGGCCCGTACTTTCACTACCCTGGGAGAAGAGCCTTGCAAAATCACTCTGAATATGCTAGCATCATTCCACTCACCTTATCAGTGTAAACCTTGGCGAATTTGGTAAGTTATTCTGAATATCGACAGAGCTTATAATGATTGTGTATTTACAAAAATATTTTAAAACAAATGTAGAATTGTGTAATGACTCAAGAGTCTGGTTACTGTAAACTCACTCAGGTGCAGCAACCTGATCCATCTTTATTCCACCCAAAGAATGCCTGCGTGACAAAAACACCCAGCTTATATACAGGTGACCAAGCACACATGCCACATGCGAAGAGCCCGATGACCTCCGATTGCGGCGCCCTCTTGTGTCTGGTGACCCCCAAGCATTAATACATAACACCTCCTTTTAAAATCTTAACAACAGTCTTTTTACAAATTAAGATGGTCTGGGGCTTTCCTCTCACAAGTTGATCGTCTCAATTCAACTTTGGCTCTGGGCGAGTGTTCTGAGTCCGTTGAGACTGAGGGCTGAGTAACCGATCTGATGGGAGTGGTCATGACCACATCAGAGACTGAAGGTTCAGAATCAGTAATGTCAGCAGAGTCCTCTGATGAGTGAACAATGGTTGGTTGGTCACTGACTGCATCTTCCTCACTCGGTTCCAGTTCATCCGTGTGCCGCAGTTTAACCTGGTCAAGGTGTTTCCTGCATTTTTGCCCATTCTTGAGCACGACAATAAACACTCTGTTACCCTCCTTGGCTGTAACAGTTTCGGCGATCCACTTTGGACCTTGACCATAGTTCAGTACATAAATTGGATCGCTGACCAAGATGTCATGCAACACAGCAACACGATCATGACACCATTGCTGACTTTGACGTCTGTTTTCAACAGGATCATTCAAATCAGGATGATCAAGAGAAAGCCTGGTCTTGAGATTTCTCTTCATCAGTAGTTCAGCAGGAGGAGCCCCAGTAAGCGTATGAGGTCTTGACCTGTAACTGAGCAATGTACATGACAACCGTCTCTGCAGTGAGCCCCGAGTTACACATTTCATACTTTGCTTGATCGTTTGAAGGGCACGCTCCGCTTGACCATTAGAAGCAGGCTTGAATGGAGCTGATCTCACATGTCTGATGCTGTTGAGTTTCATGAATTCCTGGAATTCAAGACTTGTGAAGCAAGGTCTGTAGTCGCTCACAACAATGTCAGGCAAACCATGAGTAGCAAACGTGATATGAAGGCTCTCAATGGTAGCTGTAGACATGCTGAATGACATAATAACCACTATCCATTTAGAATATGCATCTACTATGACAAAAAACATCTTTCCCAGCAAAGGGCCCGCAAAATCAATGTGGATCCTCGACCATGGTTTGGATGGCCACGACCAAAGATGCAGCAAAGATTCCACTGGTGCTTTACTTAGCTGCATGCAAGTATTGCACTGATGCACACATGATTCCAGATCAGAGTCAATTCCAGGCCACCATACATGAGACCTAGCAATGGACTTCACCATGACAATACCAGGGTGAGTGCTATGAAGTTCATGTACAAATTTTTCTCGACCTTTCTTCGGCATGATTACACGATTACCCCACAGTAAACACTCTGACTAAATGGACAGCTCATTCTTGCAACGGTTGTAAGGTTTGGTTTCCTCACGCATCTCCATAGGTATGGCAGACCAATCACCACTGAGTACACACCGTTTCACAACCGATAAAATAGGGTTATGGCTGGTCCAGATCCTAACTTGTTGAGCAGTGACAGGGGTTCCTTCACTCTCAAAAGCATCCATTACTAACAGTAGATCTGAAGGTTGACGTGTCTCCATCTCAGTTGTGGGTAAGGGCAGACGACTCAGTGCATCGGCACAATTCTCAGTGCCAGGTCTATGACGGATAACATAAACATAGGCAGACATTGTCAGCGCCCACCTTTGAATGCAGGATGATTTTTGTTTTCCGCAAAAAATGAAATGAGTGGCTTGTGATCCGTTTCTAGTTCAAAACGAAGACCAAACAGGTACTGGTGCATTTTTTTTTAACCCCATACACACAGGCCAAAGCTTCTTTCTCTAACATACTGTAAGCTCTTTCCGCTTTAGACAGACTTCTCGAAGCATACGCAACAGGTTGTAGCTTGCCCGATTCATTTGCTTGTTGGAGTACGCAGCCAACCCCATATGATGAAACATCACAGGCCAATACAAGACACTTACACGGATCATAATGAACAAGCAACTTGATTGAACATAGCAGATGCTTGGCTCTCTCAAAGGCTCTATCTTGAGATGGACCCCAGATCCAGTTGTCGCCTTTTCTTAGTAACACATGCAGTGGCTCTCGTAAAGTGCTCAATCTGGGTAAGAAATTACAAAGTAGTTGAGTAGCCCAAGGAACAAATGCAGCTCCATCACATTCTGAGGCCTGGGTGCATTTTTGATGGCCTCGGTTTTCGAATCAGTGGGCCTGATGCCATCAGCAGCAATCTTCCTCCCAAGGAATTCGACTTCAGGTGCCATGAAAACACACTTCGAGCATTTCAGCTGTAGGACTTCTTCAAGATTGTTTAGATGTTCAGCAGTGTCACGACCTGTGACCAGAATATCATCTTGAAATACGACAGTTCTAGGAACGGACTTCAGTAAACTCTCCATTTTCCTCTGAAATATGGTTGCAGCCGAACGAATCCCAAACGGACACTCGTTGTAGACAAACAGTCCTTTATGGGTGTTAATGCAGGTGAGTTTCTTCGAAGTGTCGACAAGCTCCTGGGTCATATAGGCCGACGTCAGACCCAGTTTCGTGAACGACTTTCCACCAGCTAGCATGGCGAACAGGTCATCATCCCTCTGTAACGGATACTGATCCTGTTTCGAAAGTCGGTTAATCGTAACCTTGTAGTCTCCACAAATCCTGACAGTGCCATCACTCTTCAACACAGGAACAATGGGACTAGCCCATTTGTTAAACTCGACCGGTGATATGATCCCTTCACGCTGGAGTCTGTTAAGCTCAATTTCAACCTTCTCCCTCATCATGTATGGAACAGATCGAGCTTTGTGATAGACAGGCCTTGCAGTGGGGTCCAGGTGAATCTTCACCTTGGCTCCTGTAAAATAACCAATGCCCGGTTCAAACAAAGAAGGAAACTTTTTCAATACTTGAGCACACGAAGTATCATCCACCAAGGACAACATCTTGACATCATTCCAGTTCAGCTTGATTTTCTCTAGCCAATTCCTGCCAAACAGCATTGGACCATTACTTGGAATGATCCATAATGGTAGCTCGTGAACCACACCGTCATATGACACCTTGATTGCTGCACTGCCGAGCACCGGTATGGGTTCCTTAGTGTAAGTACGCAACCTGGCATTGACGGGACTCAGCTTCGGTTTCGCAGCCTTAATGCCCCACAGCTTATCGAATGTCCTTTGGCTCATTATCAACTGGCTCACACCCGTTGATACAGGCATGCCATTCAGCTTCACATTAACAACTATCAACTGGGTCTTGCTCTGGAATGAAGAGAGTCCATTCAGTTCCTCCTCGGGTTGCGTATCCGGGCCATCACTGAACTGGTCCTCATTAATCACATGGTGAGCCGCACCACGCTTGCTCCATTGTGGACACATCCTGTGAAGATGTCCCATTTTCGAACATCCATTGCATGAGTATTGTCTAAACTGACACTGATGAAGCCGATGATTGCCCCCACAACACCAACATGGTGAAATCTGATTCGAACCAGTTGGCGGGCTCTGAGCAGCGGCAGGTTTCGTGTAAGCAGCTCTGTCCGAAGACGACGCCATCTTGTTTACATTACTTGCCATGGAACTCCGACTCGTCGCTGATATCTGCCTCAAATTATTATCCGTCGTCATGCATGCTTGGCAGTCGTGATGGCCTTTTTCAAATCCAGCATCTCTGCAGCCAACAGCTTCCTGAGGATCGCATCATGGCTGATGCCTATCATGAAGACATCACGCAGCATGTCTTCCAGCATGTTCCCAAACTTACATGGCTCAGCAAGATGTTGTAGATCAGCGACAAACCCTGACACGACCTGGTCCACAGCACGAACATGCGTGTAGAAATGGTAGTGTGATATGATGATCCCCTCTTTTGGCTTCAGATGGTTACCCAGCAATGTACACAATTCCTCATACCCTTTTTCCGCCAGATGTACCGGCGAGAGAAGATTCTTTATAAGGCCATATATTTTCGGACCACAAGCGGTGAGGAGAACTGCCCTGCACTTAACTGTGTAGGCCTCTGCCTCCATGCCGTTGGCCACAAAATACTGATCCAGGCGGTCGACAAAATCCGCCCAATCCTTGCCTCCCACGATCGCTCCAGGATTCCAACAGTGCCCATTGTGTATGTGAAGATTCTTAAATTACCTCATGGCCAATTGTAATGATTCAAGAGTCTGGTTACTGTAAACTCACTCAGGTGCAACCTGATCCATCTTTATTCCAGCCCAAGAGTGCCTGCGTGACAAAGACACCCAGCTTATATACAGGTGACCAAGCACACATGCCACATGCGTACAGCCTGATGACCTCCGACCGCGGCGCCCTCTTGTGTCTGGTGACCCCCAAGCATTAATACATAACAAATTAGAAGTAACAACAGGCATAAATGTGACCACTCGAGGCACTAGGGAGGAGAAATTCGGCTAATGTGTGCCTCTCGTTAGCGCCTGTGGAGGCGATTACCGACCTGGCACGCTGAATTCACCGACACCTGCAGACTTTCCTGGCGGTTTTGCGCTGGCGCTAACACTTGCCGCCTCGATCACTTGGCCCCCGTAGATCATGACGTTACCACCCCAGATGTGATATTCGCTCCCGTCACATCGCTGGACGTCAACAATGGCAGCAACAAGGGGCGTTGTCACCTTGGCTGGCTGCTTGGGGAGCGATAATTAAAAGCAGCGGTGGTCAGGTAGGGAAAACTTTATTCTTCTGGTGCCTGCTGAATATTTTTGACGGTTCATTGCTATGCAGTGCCTCAGCCTTCCACTCACAGAGTGATTGGGGCTGTAAGGGAGGTACTGAGGTTGCATGATCAGCCATGATCATACTGAATGGTGGTGCAGGCTCGAATGTCCGAATGGCCTACTCCTGCACCTATTTTCTATGTTTCTATGTAATGGAAGTCGTGCAGCTCCCCTGGCCCCACAGAAGAAGAATGTTGCAAAACAGCATTGGCCCTTCCCTTTAAGTGAAGGAAGGAGTCTCTGATGCTGGCAGCACTGCACCGAACATTGTTCAGCGTTCTGCCCCTCACACACTTTAGCGCCCTAAGAGAAGTGGTAGTGCTTGATTTAGCGAATGACTTTCCTCTTGGAGCGCTAAAGCTCAAATTTCTGGGATGAAAAAAGGATTAGTACCGTTTTTCACTTTTCTATGCAGGGCGCAATGGAATTTCTAGCCCTAGGAACCTAAATTTTCAACTCTAAAAATGCGCAGGCATTCCTGCCATTATTCCAGCCGGAGTTCAGCAGGATGCCCACAAAGCAGACCATGAGCCAGTCTCAGTGGGATGCAGCTTAAGGGTGGAGGCCAGTGCACCCTGTGAGATGAGGCATACCAGCCTCATGATGGTGCAAGTGGGCCCCTAAGGTAAGGCATCTTCTAATAATTTATTATCAGCCTTATTTATAAATGGCGTGGGGTGAAGGGGCCAGCAAATAATATTTCCAGTGGTGGTGGGGAAGGGGGAAATCCCCTCAGATAGCAGCAAAGCGCCACAGCTTCCACTCAAGATGCGCTCGTAGTGGCTTGAGCACCTGCTAGGTCCAAGAAGATTTGGTGCCCTCACCCTACATACTCCAGCAGGTTCAGAGTTGGAGGGTACTGGTAGTCACGATCCCAGTGTAACTCCTGGGATCACGTCCCTATGCAAATTCAAGGTCAGCTGAGCTTGCGCTGCAGTGCTTTGCATGCTGGGAAAACACATCAGGGATTTTGTGTGTGTTCATTTTATAAACAGAAATTAATGGGAGGCACATTCCCAAACTCCTGATATGTACTTCCAGCGGCAGACTTCTGCATTACTTGAGGCATTAAGGTATTTTTGTCATAGAATTATATAGCACAGAGGGGGGCTATTCGGCCCATCGTGCCTGTGCCGACTCTGAAATTAGTTATCCAATCAGTCCCACTCTCCTGCTCTTTCCCCATGCCATGCAAATTTTTCCCTTTCAAGTATATATCAAATTCCATTTTGAATCTGCTTCTACCGTGCTATCATACAGTACATTCCAGAACTAAATATCTATTCCTATATAGAATAATCGAGGAAGAGCATGGCCTGGAGTTTCCTCTGCATTTGCGCCCAGATACATCCATAATCTGGGTGGAAACCAATTATGTGGCTTAAAGATCACAGAATTTTGGGTGTAAGTGAGTTATCCACATAACTGCAATATGTCCCATCTCCTCCATCTTTTATGCCCATCCATCAAACACTCCAGCTGAACGAATCTCCACCCACAAAACTGGGCATGACCCCAACTCTCAAATACAATTATTCTCCAATTACGCTGGTTGTAGTGGGTTCTCTCACTATTGCGTCCAGATTTTCAGGCAGGACCTGCTCTGTATATTTCATTTTTTTTTAATGCATTCTTATGGCAAAGTATATTCATGTTAAAAATGGAGAAGATTCCCCGAGTGAAGTAGCTTGAACATGCTGTGCCTGATGTGCATGAATGATGATTAAATAAGTTGAAACTTAGATTTTAAGACTCAAAGAAGAAATATACTGGTGTGGGTTGAGTGTTTCTTTGGGCTCCGATTGTTTACATTGATTTAGGTTCATTTTAAGTCGGGTGTATCTTAAACAAATTGGGAAGATACTTGGGTGTAACCTGACATCTTCAAAATAAGGGCAACATTGGATCCATTTTCGGGTCTAACTTCCGGGTTGTGCCCCAGGAGGAAGCTTCAGACCTACAGGTTTTAGATACAGTTCAATAGAGATAATTGTTTATAGATAAAGGGTAGATATCAATAGTGATCATTAGAAATGCTGCTGGAGCAATTCCAAGTGAATGATAACAGTTCAGTGGACCAAATGTTCCTTTTCTCATCTGTGTCCTATTACTGATTTGTATCAGGAGAAATAATGCATCCAGGATTTTAATCATAATATTCTCCTAATTATATAATTCAGAACCACAAAGGCTTACAACTATCCAATTTATAGATTGTTTTGTACAAAATAATATTTTTTCTCTTGTGGCTATTTTGATCATTTATATTAATTACTCTAAGCAAAAATAACATCTTAATTTCAATACAGTACCTTTGTCATTCATTCATGCTTCTCCCTAAACAATGCCAATTTAATAGGCATTATTCATGAAGGTGGAAAAAGTTAAGAAAATATCTGCAATATAATTTTACATAAATCCACACTTTATTAAATCTTGAAAGATGCTGACCCATCTACTTAGTTATTTCTAGCACACTCATTCTTCTGATCATGGTACCACAAGTCAAAGATTAATAACATACAAAAGTCTTACCTCTTTCTGATGATACTTAATTGCCAACTTTAATCTGGAAAGATCATTAGCAGCCTGCACTTCCAGAATGCTATTATCATCCCTATAATTAAGTATAATTTCTAATTCCTTGGAGCTTCTTGTCTGGTCCAATAAATCTTTTGCAAATGATTCGCATTGATGAGATAATTCCTCGTATTCTGATTTAAATTCATTTTCCACTTTACTTAGTTCCTGAAGCTCCCAGCTCAAATGAAATGCAGTAAGAAAGGGGTCTTCACTGGACAAAGCAATTAAAGATGGACTTGCTAAGGCTCTGTATATGTTCAACCTCGATCGAGAATGACGTAGACTGTCAACATCTGAACTGGAAACGCACTCAACACAGTTACAACGAACTTCATGAGGCTGTGGTATAGAAACTCCTCTTTGCACAAGGAGTTTTATTATTTCATAATTGTTGGTGTGAGCAGCAAGGATTATTGGTGTAATATCTGGTGTAAATTCTGAAAACTGTTTATCCAGTAGTATTGGTGGAACCTGTGGAACAAAACATGGAAATGTATCATTTTTCAGCAGAACATGTTGGGGTCGAGTTTCCCGCTTGTTATATCAGCGCAATCCGGTGGCATCGGCCGAACTAGCACAAAACATTGGGGAATTTTAATTGTGAGTTACGCCCAAAGCCACTTACGTTGTGTTTTCCGCGATCATTTACACTGGTTCAAGATTCAATTTGCCAGAATCAGGCTCCGCCCACAACTGGCCCTGCCTCCAGGTCAAAATGATGAGACTTCGCCGATTGTGCTGGTTCAGGCACATGCCTCAAATTACATTCATTTTCCTAGGCTTGTCCATTTAGTAGAAACTGACTCGTGTAGGCCAATGAAACTATTAAATGGTTCACTATCATTTTTTTTTAAAGTCATTTTCAATGATTTTAAATCAGGTTACTCACAGGTGGAGAACTGGATGCCCTTATTAAAAATGCTTATTTATAGTGATAAACCCATTTTCAGCTGTATTAATAAAACTGCACCAGGTTATCACTCTTAAAAAACATTAAGGAATACTTTTATAATGGAAAGGGAAAAAAGAAGAAACAATTACAATCTATTACGCTGCTTGATTGTGTTGGTTCATGGAAGATTACGTTTGTGATTATGCAAATTAACTTTAGCAGAAACTTGAACTGTAACCTAACCAGCGCGATTTCCTGATTGCAAGCCTGTTACAACATTCAATTAGATCATGGCTAAATCTATATCTTAACTCCATTTACATGCACTTGATCTATATCCCTTGATACCGTTATCTAATAAAAACCTGTCAATCTCAGTCTTAAAATTTCAACTGACCCAGCAGTCACCGTCTATTGGGGAGAGAATTCCAGATTTCCGCTACCCTTTGTGTGAAAAGGTGCTTTTCAATTTCACTCCTGAATGGCTTAGCTTGAATGTCTGGATGTACAGTCAATCTTCTCTCACTTACTGAAGAATAGGGCTTTAATAGTTCCACTCTATTTTTGCCTGGTGCCACTCTTACATATTCTGTAAAATGTAATTAATTGCATCACACACAAAAGGACACATAGTAGACAGGGCTTTAAACTAATGAAGAGGGGTGGGAGAGGATTCAGGAAAGGGTAAATTTAAAAGCAGCAAGAGAAATGTCAGGACTCTAGAGCAGAGCAGAGTTTTGGATAAAAATAAGCAGAGTGGGTCAGGAAAGGACAGAGAGAGTAACAAAGATAATAGGGCATCAATGACTAAGGTGACATCAGGGAAAAATAGAAAATAGTCAAAGCTAACGGCACAATATCTGAATGCGCGAAGCATTCGTAACAAAATAGATGAATTAATCGCGCAGATAGAAATTAATAAGATTGATCTAATAGCTGTTACAGAGACATGGTTGCAAAGTGACCAAGGTTGGCAACTAAATATTCAAGGATAACTTAACTTTTAGAAGAGATAGGCAAAATGGAAAAGGAGGAGGGGTAGCCCTGATAATACAAGATGGGATAAAGACAGTAGAGAGAAAGGATTTTAGCTCGGAAAGTCAAGAAGTAGAATCAGTTTGGGTGGAGCTAAGAAACAGCAAGGAGACATTGATGGGAGTTATTTAAAGGCCCTCAAACAATAGTACTAATGTAGGATACAGTATGAATCAGGCAATTAGAGGTGCATGTAACAAGGGTAATACAATAATCATGGGGGGCTTTAATAGACTGGGCAAACCAAATATGCAGTAATAATGTAGAGGACGAATTCATGGAATGTATATAAGATGATTTTCGCGATCAATATGTTGAGGAAACAACTAAGAAACAGGCTATTTTAGATCTAGCACTGTGCAATGAGAAAGCGTTAATTAATAACCTTGTAGTAAAGGGGCCTTTAGGGAAGAGTGACCAAAATATGATAGAATTTTATATCGAGTTTGAAAGTGATTTAGTTAAATCTAAAACTAGAGTCTTAAATCTAAACAAAGCAAACTACGTAAATATGAGGGGCAAGTTGGCTAAGGTAGTTTGGGAAACTACATTAAAAGGTATGATGGTAGACAAGCAATGGATAACATTTAAAGAATGAATACATAATTTACAACAAATATACATTCCTTTAAGGCATAAAAACCCCACAGGAAAAGTGGTCCAACTGTGGCTAACAAGAGTAGTTAAAGATAGTATTAGATCAAAGGAAGAGGCTAATAATGTTGCCATAAAGAGCAGTAAACCTGAGGATTGGCAGGATTTTAGAATTCAGCAAAGGAGGACCAAGAAATTGATCAATTGATAAAGAAAGGGAAAATAGAAGATGTGAGTAAACTAGCGAGAGACATAAAAACAGACTGTAAAAGGTTCTATAGGTATGTAAAAAGGAAAAGATTAGCGAAAGTAAATGTGGGTCCTATATATTCACGGAAGAAGACACAAAAAAACTCGCGGAAATAGTGGAGAATTAAGGAACTAGCGAGAATGTGGAACTGAAAGAAATTAGTATTAATAAAAAAATAGCATTGGAAAAATTACTGGTACTGAAAGCTGATAAATCCTCTGGACCTGATGGCCTACATCCTCGGGTTTTGAAAGAGGTGGCTATAGAGATAGCGGATGCACTGGTTGCCATCTTCCAAAATTCCATAGATTCTCGAGCGGTTCCCACAGATTGAAAGGTAGCTAATGTAACCCCGCTATTTAAGAAATGAGGGAAAGAGAAAACGGGGAACTACAGTCCAGCTAGCCTGATATCAGTCGTAGGAAAAATGCTAGAATCTATTATTAAGGACATGGTAACAGGGCACTTAGAAACTAATAATAGGATTGGGCAGAGTCAACACTGATTTCTGAAAGGGAAATCATGTTTGACAAATCTGTTACACAGAGTCTTTTGATATTGTAACTAGTAGAATAGATAAGGGGGAACCAGTGGATGTGGTGTATTTGGATTTTCGGAAGGCATTCGATAAGGTGCCACATAAGAGGTTATTAAACAAAATTAGGGCTCATGGGATTGGGGGTAATACACTAGCATGGATTGAGGATTGATTAATGGACAGAAAACAAAGAGTAGGAATAAATGGGTCATTTTCGGATTGGCAGACTGTAACTAATGGGGTGCCGCAAGGATTGGTGCTTGGGCCCCAGCTATTCACAATCTATATCAATAATTTGGATGAGGGGACCAAATATAATATATCCAAGTTTTTTGATGATACAAAGCTAGGTGGGAATGTAAGTTGTGAGGACGATGCAAAGATGCTTCAAGGGGATGTGGACAGGTTAAGTGAAGGGCAAGAACATGGGAAATTGAATATAATGTGGAGAACTGTGAAGTTATCCACTTTGGTAGGAAAAATAGAAAAGCAGAGTATTTTTTAAAATGATTAGAGATTGGGAAATGTTGGTGTTCAAAGGGGCCTGGGTGTCCTTGTTCACAAATCACTGAAAGTTAACATGCAGGTACAGCAAGCAAATAGGAGAGCAAATACACGGTTAAACCTCCCTTATCCAGAACTTCCTTATCCAGAACCACCTCTCGTCCAGAACCATTCCTGGCCACTGGGTGACGCATGCGCAGAACTCCGACATGAACAAATTGAAGTCCTTCCTCACTGCCAACTCCTGCAAATCGCTGGCCTGATCCTGCGATCCACTCCCCCCCCCCCCCACAGCCTGATGATCTCTTTGCCGCATTCCCAGCCCCAAGCCAGCCAGCCCTGATATCCCCTTGCTCAATACCTGAACCATCCAATTTAACGTGACCACTCCTCGTCCAGAAAAATCCTTTATCCAGAACAGGCCAGGTCCTGAGGGTTCTGGATAAGGGAGGTTCAACTTGTAGTATGTTGGCCGTTATTACAAGAGGATATAAGTATAAAAGTAAAGACATATTATTGTAAATATATAGGGCCCTGATGAGACCGCACCTGGAGTATTGTGTACAATTTTGGTCTCCTTACCTAAGGAAGGATATACTTGCCATAGAGGGAGTGCAACGATGGTTCACCAGATTGATTCCTAGGATTGTTCTATGAGGAGAGATTGTGTAGACTAGGCCAATATTCTCTAGAGTTTAGAAGAATGAGAGGTGATCTCATTGAAACATACAAAATTCTTACAAATTGACAGGGTAGATACAAAGAGGATGTTTTCTCTGGCTGGGGAGTCTAGAACCAGGGGTCACCATCTCAGAATAAGGGGTCGGCCATTTAGGACTGAGATGAGGGGGAACTTTTTTCACTCAGAGGGTGGTGAATTTTTGGAATTCTCTACCCCAGAGGGTTGTAGAGGCTCACTCTTTGAATATATTCAAGATAGAGATCGATAGATTTTTGAATATTAAGGGAATCAAGGGATATGGGGATAGTGCAGGAAAGTGGAGTTGAGATAGATCAGCCATGATCTTATTGAATGGCAGAGCAAGCTCGAGGAGCCGAATGGACTACTCCTGCTCCTAATTCTTATAGCTATCAGCCACTAAAGGTGGGAGTCCCGGTGAGATCACTTTGGTATTCTCTTAATGAGGCGGCATTTAAATTTAAAGTGGCTACAATGCTTACCATCTATGAAATCCCATAAAGAAATATTGCAAGCTGGAGTCATTTATGACTTGAAGCATAACCGATTCCAATACATCATGTCTATGAATGCAATTATAATCATAGAGGTTTACAGTAGGCGGCCATCTGGCCCATTGCGCCTGTGTTGGTATTCTAAAGGTGCGATCAATTTAGTTCCGTTCCACTTCACTTTCCTCAAATATCACACAACATTTTTCTTTTATCAAATATATATTCACTTCCCTTATAAAAACTTCAATGGATTCTGTTTCCAACATTATTTCCACATCTTAACTATCTTAGAAACATAGAAAACAGGTGCAGGAGTAGGTCATTCAGCCCTTCGAGCCTACAGCACCATTCAATAAGATCATGGCTGATCATTCACCTCAGTACCCATTTCCTGCTTTCGCTCCATACCCCTTGATCCCTTTAGCCGTAAGGGCCATATCTAACTCCCTCTTGAATATATCCAATGAACTGGCATCAACAACTCTCTGCGGTAGGGAATTCCACAGGTTAACAACTCTCTGAGTGAAGAAGTTTCTCCTCATCTCAGTCCTAAATGGCTTACCCCTTATCCTTAGACTGTGTCCCCTGGTTCTGGACTTCCCAACTTCGGGAACATTCTTCCTGCATCTAATCTGTCCAGTCCCGTCAGAATTTTATATGTTTCTATGAGATCCCCTCTCATCCTTCTAAACTCCAGTGAACACAGGCCCAGTCGATCCAGGCTCTCCTCATATGTCAGTCCTGCCATCCCGGGAATCAATCTGGTGAACCTTCGCTGCACTCCCTCAATAGCAAGATCATCCTTCCTCAGATTAGGAGACCAAATCTGAACACAATATTCCAGGTGAGGCCTCACCAAGGCCCTGTACAACTGCAGTAAGTACTCCCTGCTCCTATACTCAAATCTCCTAGCTATGAAGGCCAACATACCATTTGCCTTCTTTACCACCTGCTGTACCTGCATGCCAACTTTCAGTGACTGATGTACCATGACACCCAGGTCTTGTGCACCTCCCCTTTTCCTAATCTGCCGCCATTCAGATAATATTTTGCATTTGTGTTTTTGCCCCCAAAATGGATAACCTCACATTATACTGCATCTGCCATGCATTTGTCCACTCACCTAACCTGTCCAAGTCACCTTGCAGCCTTTTAGCGTCCTCCTCACAGCTCACACCGCCACCCAGATTAGTGTCATCTGCAAACTTGGAGATGTTACACTCAATTCCTTCATCTAAATCATTAATGTATATTGTAAATAGCTGGAGTCCCAGCACTGAGCCCTGCGGCACCCCACTAGTCACTGCCTGCCATTCTGAAAAGGACCCGTTTATCCCGACTCTCTGCTTCCTGTCTTCCAACCAGTTCGCTATCCACGTCAGTACATTACCCTCAATACCATGTGCTTTAATTTTGCACACCAATCTCTTGTGTGGGACCTTGTTAAAAGCCTTTTGAAGGTCCAAATACACCACATCCACTAGTTCTCCCCTGTCCACTCTACTGGTTACATCCTGAAAAAATTCGAGAAGATTCGTCAAGCATGATTTCCCTTTCATACTGACTTGGACCGATCCTGTCACTGCTTTCCAAATGCGCTGCTATTTCATCCTTAATAATTGATTCCAACATTTTCCTCACTACTGATGGCAGGCTATCCTCTGGAGAACTCCTAACTTCTCCCTTCTTTTTATTCATGGCAATCTAGTTGCCAACTCACCAATCAGTTGAAAGAATTTATTCCCTATGTACCTTATCAAAATCCTTTATAACTTTGTATATCTCAGATCTCATTTTAACCTTTTTTGTTCTAGTGCAAAGTGCCCCAGTTTCTCTAGAAATAAAATCAGAATATGTTGGAAACGCTCAGCAGATCAGGCAGCATCTGTAGAGAAAAAAACATCTTTCATCAAAGAAGGGTCATCGACCTAAAATGTTGACCCCAATATTAACGGGGAGGCGGGGGCCAACAATGGAGGGGGGACAGTTTTGCAGTTGGGAAAACTGGAAGAAAGGGGTTTCTCTAAGGTGCTGCCGAATTTAACAGCAGGACCTGATTACCAATTTTTGAAATCTGTTTCCTGGCCATAGGTAGGTCGGGAGGGAGTGATTGGTGGGAGGGAATCGATGGGGGGCTGGAGTGATCGGGAATTGTGAATTGGAGGGGGGGAGGGAATTATTGATGTGGGGGCGAAGAGATCTGGAAGGACATTGATGGGAGGGGGTGAAGAGATTAGGAATCGGGGGGGGGAATACATCGCTGGGGGGGGGGGCAGAGGCGGAGAGATTGGGAATCGGGGGGGGGCATCGATGTGGCGGCTGGAGAGATCTGGGGGGACATCGATGCGGGGGGGGGGGAGAAATTGTGGATTGGGAGGGGACAACAATGGTGGGATGGACAGACTGGGGGTCAAGGGGGAGGGGAACAATGATTGAGAGGGGGTTGCGGAGAGATCGTGGTGTACATTGATGTGGAGTCTGGAGAGCTCGTGGGTTGGGGGACATCGATGAGGGGTGCGGAGAGATCGGGGGTCATCGATAGAGGTGCCCGGAGATATTGGGGGAGGAGGGGAGTAGATGGCAGGGACCTGTGAAAGACATGGGGCGGGAGGGCCGGGAGGAGATTGCGAGACATGGAGGGCATTGGATCATGGGGGATGAAGGGGGAGGTGGGGAAGTTAACAAGTTGCTCGGGAGTCCAGGGGTAAGCACTGCTGCTGGAAAGCTGTGCCGAGAAAGCACTCACTTGCTCCATGCAGCAGTCCTTATCTCTCTTTAGCTGCCAGGTTTCCAGAGTTCCAGGAAACCTGGCCGGCTAGCGATAAAGTTGGAACAGATAAACTCTGAAGCATACAGCCTCATTAAATTATTTAAATGAGCGACACATCTCCTGGGAACGGGCTGGTTGCCTGCACCCCCTGTCCTGACTTTGTTAAAACCGGATGTGGACGGGTTCAGGTTTGAGATTTTTTTACATTTTTACTTCCCACCCGACTCAGATCCACCCTGATTTTGGGGGTTAAAATCCTCCCCCACCTGCCCTCATTAACTCCGTTTGCCTCTCCACAGATGTTGCCTGATTTGGCGGTCCTGCTTGACAATACATTGAAGCTATCACAACAAAGCTTGGTGGCAGTCAGTATTGAGCTGAAACAGTAAGTTATTCCTGTCACTTTAAAAATCATTGATATGACAGCACTTTGAATACTATGTACAGTTCTGGTCGCCGCAGTACAAAAAGGAAATTGCAGCTCTTGAAAGAAGACAAAAGGGAGCAACCAGAATGATTGAGGCGGTGGAGGAGTTGGACTACGACGAGTGATTATGTAATTTGGGCAAGTTTTCCCTGGGAAAGAAATGATTGCGAGATTATATGATTTCTGTTTTTATGATTCTAAATGGACTGGATAATTTAGACAATGACAAGCTGTTTCACCTTGTCCAAAACAGTAGGACCAGAGGACATGGCCTGCACTTGAAGAATGGTAAATTCGAGACAAATCTGCAGAATGGGTCAGAATTGGCTCGCAAAATAACGATGAATTAAAGGCCTAAGCCATTATTAGTGTGCAAAAGATCGAGCAATTTGTGGTGGGGATGGGTTACGCCGTGAGCTGCGAATCACCACAAATTGCTGGACGATTCGTGCCGCTCCATCGTTGGCCTCACAAAAACTGGAGCTCACGGTCAACCACCCCGAGAGTTTCAAGATTTTGATGCATTTGCACTGAAAATACGAATTTGATGCACCGCAGTTAGGATTAGTATTTCATAATGTAAGGGCCCTTTTAATGACATTTTTGTTCCTGCAATGTCTCTCAACCTTGGTGGCTGAGAAAGGGAGCAACTAAAACTGTGGAGTCTCACTCCTGCAGGTGGTAAACTATTCCTAGAAGTTTTTTTTACATTTTTAAGCCGGAATTTTGCCTACCTGGGCGGGTCCAGTGCGGTGTATGGGGCTGGTCACAACCCCGCTGCCGGTTCCCTCCCACTGCTGAAAATCAAACTACCATAATGGGGCCTATTAACCCCACACAGCACGCTACCTAGCCCAATGAGATAGAGCGGGTCTGGCGATGTAATTCACAACACATTTTCAGGTGGGATCCTTAAAGGGATCATGGCCACATTACATTTGAAGTTTAATCTAACATGTTAGCATTGGAGTGCTGCAAACACTGAGTTAACTAAATCTGGCCATGATGATGCCATCCCTGGCTTCCCAGGCAGCAATGTGCTCGGGTGCTGATGCCCTGTGTCTTGTGCAGCATCAGGTGATTCCGGAGAAGGCTGGTGTTGTTGTTGGTGTGCCTGGTGCTGCTGATGTTTGGGCTCATCGTGGTTCGATTCTGAGGACCAAGGTGAGACAGCATAAATGGCACCCATGTTGATGGAATAGATGACAGGTGAAGTACAGATGACAGAAGCATTCTGTCACTGGTGAGAGAGTTCCTCCAATGAGGTGAGACTGGATGGAGACTTTGCTGGAAACACTTGCAGCCTGCAGAATCTGTGCTGGAAATGGACTGAGCAACAGCTTCTGCTTGAGGAAAGTGATCATCTGTCGGGTGAGAGATTTCATTGAACATTTCATGCCGTCAAGTAAGCAGCTGGAGCAATGGCCACGGAACTCCCGCCTCAGGTTGACAGACATGGTTCTCAAGTTGCGCGAATCCCGTGGCAATGCAGGGAAATTTAAAAGATGAAAAAAAGCTCTTAAGTGTAAACTACCTGATAATCATCTCAACTGGGTCCCCCGCCGCTGCTGGCCAGGTCGTCTCCGTGGTGACAGATGCTCCTGTCAAAATTAACAACTTTCCGACCTGACCCGCTACTTCCATGCCGGAAAATTTCGGCCCTAATTTTAAAATTATTTTTCTTACTTTTCTTTTCTGTCTCTCTAATCTCTCATAATCCAATCTTTCTTTCCCTCTCTGAATTACTCACTCTGTATCTAATTTGCATTGAATTCATCTAACTTCCTTCTCCATTTTTCTTTCCCTAACCATTGCTTTAGGAGATCGACTATTGATCCGTCATTCACCAAGGTCCCAGATCCCCTATTGATGCTGCTGTGCCGTTATCGACTCGCACTTTCAACAATTTGCGATGTAAAATGAATTCAAACTGAAAGATGAGGAAACAATCCAACTCAATTTCTTCTCTCAGAGGGCTGTGAATCTTTGGATTTCTCTACCTCAGAGAGTTGTGGAAGCTGAGTCATTGAATATATTAAAAGCTGAGACAGACAGATTCTTGAACTATAGGGGAGTCAAGGGTTATGGAGAACAGGCAGGAAAGTGGAGTTGAGGCCAAAATCAGATCAGCCATGATCTTTTTGAATGTCAGAGCAGGCTTGAGGGGACGTATGGCATACTTCTTATTTCTTATGTTCTTATGTGACTACCAGGATAATAGATGGTGGACTCAATGTACCTTATTTTTTTTGTTGAGCAATTCCTATGTTTCTAAATGTGCAAAACAGTCAGTTTGAAGACGTTTAACAGTTTCATTTTAGTGAGAGAAATGAAAAATGCAATCTTTGCTGGCCACACATTTCTAACAGTTTACCTCTACCATTGATTAATTCTACCTAGAATGGCTGTGTCTGCCCTTTCCATTATTACAACACCACCGCCTTTCCTCCACCTTTCCAGATATGTGTCCCAGAAACTATGTAAGTCTATATATTAAAACATATTAGCATCAAAACTCTATCAAAACTACTTAGAAACAGATCAAAAAGATTTGATCACAAGAATTTGATGATGTTTACACAATTTACACATTCCTGAAATTCATCTCTGCTCTAAAAACTGAAGTAGCTCTAGAATATATGATAAGAAATTAGAAATAATTGGAAAAATAAAATGCAAATACACTGCAACTATGCATACAGGCTTGGATAAATTTGAATTTTACAGATGGTCTAAAGTAAAAGTCCTTCAAAATAACTCATTACAAACAAATTCATCCTTTATTAAAATGTTAGGTTCAAATCCTTAGAAATATAGCCTTGAATGTAATTATCAAATGTTTATTTTCTCTTTCTGCTTGATTAACTTTTCCATTGCCTATGTGTTGAGTCAGATCTCAACTATGCTCTTTCCATTATCAGTACAACCAGTTCCATCATATGAAATTATAACAGCAAAATAAATTAAGCAATGCAATTTCTAGTGTAGATTTCAAATTCTGAACATCTGAACTGCACTTTATAATGAGAAACCTCCAAGATTAAAAATAATATGCTGTTGGATAAGTGATGGACCATAAGATTGAGTTCAGATATGCCAAACATGCTGTACTTTCCATATTTTATGGTACTTACTTGTTTTTCTCCACTAGGCTTCTTATGATTTAATAGTAGTTCAACCGCTCCAACAACTTCCTTTCTGATGGCATGGAGAAGAGCATCTCCGACATACACATTGAAACTCAGGAGAAGCTCAATGATTTCCAAGTTCTCATTCTCAATGCCGATGAGAAGTGCAGTCCGCCCCAGAGGGTCAATGCAATTGATGTTGATTTTAAAATAAATTTCAGCTTCTTCAAGTGCTTGTTTGACACTTGCGTAATCACCTTTCTCAACTGCAATCAGGTAAGTCTTCTCTGCAGGAGAGAGTTCAGATTCTGCTCTCACAATTCGAAGAGAAATTCGGTCTCTGTATGGTGCATTGTCACTTCTTTTGTAGTACAGCTGAGCCATCGTTCATGCCATATCAAAGTCTTGTCTCTTAAAGAAAGAAAAGCATAAAAATAACTTTTTAATACATTAACTTACCGGGTAATCTTTATCGTAATAGTTTCAATTCATTTTAGAATTCAGTAAAAATTAATCTCCATGTTTTTGAGCAGTCATAATTTAACACTAGTTCTTTAAATTCACTTCATGTGACATCTTGTAGAAAGAATATGAACTGATAAATCTAACGTGCTTGCAATAAATGCACTCTCCAATATTCTCAACTTTTCTTATTTCTTTAACAGTATGCATGTAACTGCAAGGTAAAAGAAAAGCAGTCAGCATTTTTTATTTCAAGTTATTGCTAATATTCAGCAGCAAATGTTTTACTCTGTAGATAGCAAGTATTAAACTGTGCCTCTACAGTCTAAAACATTTCAACAATGTCATATTAAGTATGGCAAGACAACATTATATTTGCAGTACTTTCAGGAGTAAAATGTCCAGTTTTATATGAGACATGACCAAAAGACGGAATTCCCACATCCCAGGCCTTCATTAGACCACTGAGTATTGTTGCTGCAGAGCAGACACACAGGCTGAGAAAGCTACAGATGTCGGGGGGCCCCTCGGGATCATGGCTTGGATCCTCAGAGGCTTGCAAACAAATTTTTCCTTCACAATTTTAATGCATCAAAGGGGACCACATCTGTACTTTGTTTCTGGTGGGTGGGGTTGGGGGGGTGGGTTGGGGTGGGCGCCACCCCTCCAGCCTGGCCAGGCCAGGTCCACCAGACTTTACAGTTTTGATGCAATGGTGTGCGCCACAGATGTGCGGATAGTGACGTAGGTGTCTGCCAATGGTAGGAAAATTAAGGCTCCTTCCCCATGTCCCACAAACTTTGGTGGGGTGAGCATTCGCGGTCCAAGGAAGATGCTTCTTGGTAATTAAGGTAAAATTAAGGCCTGTGGATTTTCAGGGCCTCTATTTTTCATCATTAAAATAAAACTGGCCATTAATTTAATTTGTGCCAATATAAAGGGCTCAATTTTCCACATGGGTGATTTTTGGCACATTTGAAGAGGTACGTACCATTTTTTAGTGGCCTAAATGCACCAAAAAAAAATCCAAGTTTTGCCGGAATTAACTTTGAATTTGGAGCAGCGCAGATTGGCCTTAAGCATTGTGGGTAGAGCTTAAGGCCTGCGCCAAAAACTGATGTTGCTAGGGTAACGAGGGACGCTCAGAAGGGCTGAGGTTAAAAACTGAAAAAGTGCTGAGGCTGGGCTGGAAACTGAAGCCGCTACCTTCTGTCGAAGACACCGATTCAAGGTAAGACTCTTAACACAAGCAGACCGTCAGATTGTTAGTTTATTTTTACTTGTATACAAGAGGAGAGTGCCCTAGTCAAAGGCTTAGGGTACCAACTCCGACAATCTACAGAAATTTTGGAATATTTATACACCCAAGTAAACAACTCCTATCATATGTGATGGTTCCTCTTTTTTTTGTAATAGTGTAGAGTCTAGCAGTTAATTTAATTACCTCATCAGTGTTATCCAATGGCTACTTGTCTTAGCTATCCTTTCCTTATTTTGGGCTAACCTTTCCTTGCCCCCTGTACACATTGTCTGTTTTTTTGGTTTACACATCCTTATTGTGGTTATAATTAGACAGATAAGACAGATGACCTTAGCTGCCATGAGGTAATGCAACCTGTGGTTTCAACTGCTGACAGCTTGTTTGGTATAGTTGCTGAAGTAAGCTCAAATTCTTAGGTTGACCAAATATAATGTCCCAGCAAGCCTTGCAATCTATGGTTGCTCTTTTTCTATCTTTCCACACTTCCCGGGTCGAAAGGACCCCGTACCGGTCTGCTGCCATCCTGGGCCTTAGGCGGTGGGCCGGTGCAGGGTCCTTTCGGCCAGGAAGGCAGTGGGCCGGTGCAGGGTCCTTTCGGCCAGGAAGGCAGTGGGCCGGTGCAGGGTCCTTTCGGCCAGGAAGGCAGTGGCCGGTGCATGCACGGTCCTTTCGGCTCGGCAAGGTAATGGGCTGGTGCGTGTGGGGTCCTTTCGGCCTGGCAAGGCAGTGGGCCGGTGCAGGGTCCTTTCGGCCAGGAAGGCAGTGGGCCGGTGCAGGGTCCTTTTGGCCAGGAAGGCAGTGGGCCGGTGCATGCAGGGTCCTTTCGGCCTGGCAAGGCAGTGGGCCGGTGCGGGGTCCTTTCGGCCCTGGAAGGCAACGGGCCGGCCCGCACCTATTCCGGGCCGAAATGACCACACCCCCCTCCCCCCACAACTACCTGCCCTGTCTTCAGCCTCCCGGTCTGCTCCCCCGCCCCTAGCCCTGGTTGCTGGTGCGTTCTCCCGTCCCTAGCCCAGGACGAGTGGTCTCCTTCCTCCTGGACAAAGGCTTTCCCCCAACCCCTCTCCCTCCCCCCAAGTATCTCTTCCTTCCCCACCTCTCTCTCCCCCTCTCTCTTACCTTTACTGCTGCTGCTGTCCGGGCATCTACTGCACTTACCTGTGCCGATTTCCTTACCTGATTTCTTTAACTGTCCGCAAGAGTTTTCTCGAGTGGTCTTATACGCTGGCCTAAGTAGAACTGGAGTAACTATTAGCTGGCCAAAGTTGCCTAAATGGCCAGAATTGGCGTAGGTGGCTGGTAACGCCCCTTTTTGAGAAAAAAAACGTACCTAAAAAAAACGTAACTAAGTCAGTTACGCTGGTGCAAATTGATTGGGGAAACTGGGGATTTTTAAGTTAGGCCAGAAAAAGCAGCCTGCTCCAAAAAAAATGGAGCAAATACTGGGGAAAATTGAGCCCAAAATATTAACAACTTGCTAAAATGTAATTATTTCAACATTACTTATAATTTTTAATTAAGGATTGCTTCATTACTGTATTATTGCCTCTCCTTTACATGTATCTTCTTCCATTGAGACGTTCAGTTGTGTGTCTGCTCTCAGCAGGTACGACTGCACCAACTATACTGCATGGTCCTTTGAAGACCTGGGATGTGGGAACTCTGCTTGATCATATGATGTGCCATCATTAGCCCGTTCATATTCTTTATCTATATGTTGTAACTTAGTGATATTATCCACAAGCATGGAGTCATCTTTCATATGTATGTCAATGATACTCTGCTTTACCTCTCAGTATCAGTATCCTTCTCAGCCCTGAACTGAGCATCAAACGTCCAAATCCAATCCATCACCAAGACTTCCTACTTTCCCTTCCGAATCCCAACTCACTTTATCCACACCTCTGGAGTTTGATCTCCCTCCCACATGTCCTGTGAATATGTCTCCCCAATAGCAGCACAGGATTACAAATTCACAATTATAACTTATGACCGAGCACAGTGGTTATCACAATTATTTTAAATCCCTTTCTTTGATTATAATTTCATTTAAGTGGCATAATTGAGTGTTTAAACTGCAACATGAGAAGACATGCAATTCAAAACAGAAACGATAACTGGAAATGATGTGTGCATCTTTATATTTTAAGGATTCCCAATCTCAATTCTTCAACAAGATCTACATACACAAGTCAATTTTTCTAGGATTATCCAACATATAATAAGAATGTTGTAAAAAAAACTGACACACAAGTAATAATTTTCCAAGTATGTACCAATGCTGGCACTTATTGGAATATCACTGGTGCACTGCCCATGATTTTTTAATGTACACTGACATCGGATGAGGTCCAGCACCGCCGGTTCATAGTCAGAAAATTACTTCCACAGCGCAGCATAAAAAAGTACGACTTTTGGTGGAATAATGAGATGAAACGTTTTATTTGAGAGATGTGTCAGATTAGGTAACTTAAGGCACATTTATATTGTAGGTTTGGTGTCAGTACAGGTGCAGCGTCCCGAATCTGGAACCCTCAGGACCGAGGCTGTTCTGGATTTTGGGTTTTGCCGGATTTTGGAACTTCTTTCTGACGTCACGAATCCAGAAAAACCCGAGTGCAGGTTCGGGTATTTCCAGATTTCGGAACGTCAGGAGTGGGGGGGCTCATCCTTGAGCTATTCGGGTCGCCGGGCGGGGTCCCACCACCGAGGAGGTGTTCGGGCGGGTCCCGCCGAAGAGATGTTCGGGCAGGGCCCTGCCGAAGAGGAGGAGGTCGGGCGGCCCCGTTGCGGAGGTGGGGTTCGGGCGGGCCGGCGAGGTGAGGCCTGAGGTCGGGTGGCGGTGACGAGGGGCAGTGCGGTGAGGCCCAAGGTCAGGCAGTGGCGAGGGGCGGCGAGGCAAGGCCCGAGGTCGGGCGGCGGCGATGCGGTGAGGAGAGGCCCGAGGTCGGGCGGCGGAGAGGGGCGGCGAGGCGAGGCCCGAGGTCGAGGGGCGGTGAGGAGAGGCCCGAGGTCGGGTAGCAGCAGCGAGGGGCGATGCGGTGAGGCCCGAGGTCGAGGGGCGGTGAGGAGAGGCCCGAGGTCGGGTAGCAGCAGCGAGGGGCGATGCGGTGAGGCCCGAGGTCGAGGGGCGGTGAGGGGCGGCGAGGCGAGGCCCGAGGTCGAGGGGCGGTGCGGCGAGGCCTGAGGTCGAGGGGCGGTGAGGAGAGGCCTGAGGTCGAGGGGCGGTGCGGCGAGGCCTGAGGTCGAGGGGCGGTGAGGAGAGGCCCGAGGTCGGGTAGCAGCAGCGAGGGGCGATGCGGTGAGGAGAGGCCCGAGGTCGGGCAGCGGTGAGGGGCGGCGAGGCGAGGCCGAGGTCGAGGGGCGGTGCGGCGAGGCCTGAGGTCGAGAAGCGGCGAGGCGAGGCCCGAGGTCGAGGGGCGGCGAGGCGAGGCCCGAGGTCGGGTAGCAGCAGCGAGGGGCGGCGAGGCGAGGCCCGAGGTCGGGCAGCGGCGAGGGGCGGCGAGGCGAGGCCCGAGGTCGAGGGGCGGCGAGGCGAGGCCCGAGGTCGAGGGGCGGCGAGGTGAAGCCCGAGGTCGAGGGGCGGCGAGGCGAGGCCCGAGGTCGGGTAGCAGCAGCGAGGGGCGGCGAGGCGAGGCCCGAGGTCGAGGGGCGGCGAGGCGAGGCCCGAGGTCGAGGGGCGGCGAGGTGAAGCCCGAGGTCGAGGGGCGGCGAGGCGAGGCCCGAGGTCGGGCAGCGGCGAGGGGCGGCGAGGCGAGGCCCGAGGTCGAGGGGCGGCGAGGCGAGGCCCGAGGTCGAGGGGCGGCGAGGCGAGGCCCGAGGTCGAGGGGCGGCGAGGTGAAGCCCGAGGTCGAGGGGCGGCGAGGCGAGGCCCGAGGTCGGGCAGCGGCGAGGGGCGGCGAGGCGAGGCCCGAGGTCGAGGGGCGGCGAGGCGAGGCCCGAGGTCGAGAGGCGGCGAGGTGAAGCCCGAGGTCGAGGGGCGGCGAGGCGAGGCCCGAGGTCGGGCAGCGATGAGGGGCGGCGAGGCGAGGCCCGAGGTCGAGGGGCGGTGAGGCGAGGCCCGAGGTCGGGCAGCAGCGAGGCGAGGCCCGAGGTCGGGCAGCGGCAAGGGGTGGCGAGGGAAGGCCCGAGGTCGAGGGGCGGCGAGGCGAGGCCCGAGGTCGAGGGGCGGCGAGGCGAGGCCCGAGGTCAAGGGGCGGTGAGGCGAAGCCCGAGGTCGAGGGGCGGCGAGGCGAAGCCCGAGGTCGGGCAGCGATGAGGGGCGGCGAGGCGAGGCCCGAGGTCGAGGGGCGGCGATGCGAGGCCCGAGGTCGAGGGGCGGCGAGGCGAGGCCCGATGTCGAGGGGCGGCGAGGGAAGGCCCGAGGTCGAGGGGCGACGAGGCGAGGCCCGAGGTCGAGGGGCGGCGAGACGAGGCCCGAGGTCGAGGGGCGGCGATGCGAGGCCCGAGGTCGAGGGGCGGCGAGGCGAGGCCCGAGGTCGAGGGGCGGCGAGGGAAGGCCCGAGGTCGAGGGGCGACGAGGCGAGGCCCGAGGTAGAGGGGCGGCGAGGTGAAGCCCGAGGTCGAGGGGCGGCGAAGCGAGGCCCGAGGTCGAGGGGCGGCGAGGCGAGGCCCGAGGTCAAGGGGCGGCGAGGCGAAGCCCGAGGTCGAGGGGCGGCGAGGCGAGGCCCGAGGTCGAGGGGCGGCGATGCGAGGCCCGAGGTCGAGGGGCGGCGAGGCAAGGCCCGAGGTCGAGGGGCGGCGAGGCGAGGCCCAAGGTCGAGGGGCGGCGAGGCTAAGCCCGAGGTCGAGGGGCGGCGAGGCGAGGCCCGAGGTCAAGGGGCGGCGAGGCGAAGCCCGAGGTCGAGGGGCGGCGAGACGAGGCCCGAGGTCGAGGGGCGGCGAGGCGAGGCCCGAGGTCGAGGGGCGGCGAGGCGAAGCCCGAGGTCGAGGGGCGGCGAGACGAGGCCCGAGGTCGAGGGGCGGCGAGGCGAGGCCCGAGGTCGAGGGGCGGCGAGGCGAAGCCCGAGGTCGAGGGGCGGCGAGGCGAGGCCCGAGGTCAAGGGGCGGCGAGGCAAGGCCCGAGGTCGAGGGGCGGCGAGGCGAAGCCCGAGGTCGAGAGGCGGCGAGGCGAAGCCCGAGGTCGAGGGGCGGCGAGGCAAGGCCCGAGGTCGGGCAGTGGCGAGGGGTGGTGCGGTGAGGCCCGAGGTCGGGCAGTGGCGAGGGGCAGTGAGGAGAGGCCCGAGGCCGAGGGGCGGCGAGGCGAGGCCCGAGGTCGGGTAGCAGCGAGGGGCGGCGAGGCGAGGCCCGAGGTCGAGGGGCGGCGAGGCGAGGCCCGAGGTCGGGTAGCAGCGAGGGGCGGCGAGGCGAGGCCCGAGGTCGAGGGGCGGCGAGGCGAGGCCCGAGGTCGGGTAGCAGCGAGGGGCGGCGAGACGAGGCCCGAGGTCGAGGGGCGGCGAGGCGAGGCCCGAGGTCGGGTAGCAGCGAGGGGCGGCGAGGCGAGGCCCGAGGTCGAGGGGCGGCGAGGCGAGGCCCGAGGTCGGGTAGCAGCGAGGGGCGGCGAGGCGAGGCCCAAGGTCGAGGGGCGGCGAGGCGAGGCCCAAGGTCGAGGGGCGGCGAGGCGAGGCCCAAGGTCGGGCAGCGGCGGCACCTCAAGGTCGGCAGGGTCCGAATTCCGGAACATTTTATGGATCCCCGACGACCCTGCCACCAATCGGTCCAGAGTCCGGATTCCGGAACATTTCTAATTCCAGAACTCCAGATTTTGGACGCTGCACCTGTACAAAGTAATTTTCAATATTCTGCAGGATGACCTCCTAGGAACATTCAGATTCATAACTCCTGCCGCTTCATCCATCATGGCATCTTACCTGCACAAGCACCAGCCGAGAGACACAAAGAAAAAATAGTAAGTAAGCCAGTCGGTCTGTCACTGGGTAAAGCACCGAACACAAGTGAGTATGAAAACCTGGGAATAGAAGAGACAGAGTGTGTTGTTCCTCTACAGAGGGTTAGAAACACTTGTCCTCGGCTGAGGAGCCTAGGGGCTTGGATTTCAAGGTCCAGGCTTCAAATGAGCTATGATTAGGGAGCTTGGATCAGCTGCGGAGGCAGTGGAGATGGTTTCCATGCACATGGTTGAGATGTTGGACAAGTGGGAGCAATCCACTACCCACATCTGCAGTACATTGCAGGACATTTCCCATGACTTGCAGAACACCCTGGAGACAGTGACAGCCCAGGAGATTTCTGCAAAATCAAAATGCCTGTAAGTGTTCTTGTAAGGAGTTTGGTGGCTTCTGGAGTGGCAGCTATCACTGCCCAATAGATACCAGACAAACCTGCTGGCAATACACCGATGGACGATCCTCAGCTCGCGCACCAACCTGCTCCCTCTCCCATCCCCAAAAGTGCTGGTACACTGATCCTACTTTCCCAAAACCTCCTTCAGTGAGAAAATGGGAGCGGTGATTAAGGTCTGAAGTTGATGTCAACGTTAAGGCCAAACGGCTGCACGATCCCGCGTAGAAAGATGAAGTGCTATACATCAAGTTTGTGCTGAACTGGAACTGTTTAGAAAGCCAAGGGCAGAGAGGCCACTAATTTCTACAAATCTCTATCAATGTGTACAACATTTAGGATATTATCCTCAAATTGATAATTTGTCAGGTTCTTTTCCTCAGACAGCTCTGAAACCTTTAGAGAGAAAACAGCAGCATAGTTCAAATCTTTTTTAAATGGTCTATGTTAAAGCCCTTACTCTAGATGGCTTGCAGGTTTAAATTTACCAGGGCACTGAGCAGATCATGACGTCCTGCTATTTGATATAACTTACTCTGTACTTTTCTTTCTCTTACTTACAAATTGGGGATCTCTCTTTTCTGTACAGTTTACAGGACCCTGGACAAAATTATGCAATCAAAACTAAGCAATCTAACAAATGTTCATCCTGACACGAGGGGGCTATATAATTAATGATTCTCCCATCAGCGCATGTCATTTTCCAACATCTGAGTACTCTGCATCTGTTCTTTTTCCTGTATGATCAGTGAAATTAAACACATCCAGAACTTACGCAAATTACATTTTTAGTGAAGAATGAAATTACTTACTACTCAGCTGCCACTACCAATCTGTTGGTGCAGCTTGGTGGCTTCATGGTAATGGATGGTTTCTGCTTTGATACTTCTGTGATTTCCCATCCATTTATCTTAATGGATGGGAAATTGCAGGGTGGGGAGTCACAAGTGTGCAAATTTCCAATATGTGAATCTGGCATGCAGCAGGAGTGCCAAAGTGGAACATGTGCATCTTTAGCCATTAATAGTGGCAACATTTTGTCAACAATGATGAAATGCAGGTGAATTGACAAATTATTAGGACAAAATCACTGATTTTAACTGAGCGAGTGTGGGGCCAGTGTAACGAGATTCAGGTTCTCCACGACTTGTCGATGGGAAACCTGGGCCATTTTAACTCCGGGGCCCCATTTAAATATACCAGGCCCGTCTCCCGCCCGAACCCAGTCAATGGTGTGAGGCCAGCCGGCAGCAGTCAGGTGAGTGTGGCAGGAAGCTGCTTATTGGGACCCACAGGATTAGTCCCCCACAGGTCAGGTAAATGCTGGGGTGTGGGTACGGTCAGGCGATCCCAAGCCCCAATTCAGTAAGAAACTTCTTTACCCAGAGAGTGGTGAGAATGTGGACATACAGAGTAGTTGAGGCGAATAGTCTAGATGCATTTAAAGGGAAACATGATAAGCATATGAGGGAGAAGGGAATAGAGGGTTATGCTGATAGAGTTAGATGAGGAAGGATGGGAGGAGGCTCGAGTGGAGCATAAATGCCGGCATACTGTGCTGTATATTCCTTGTGGTGCCTTACTGCTCATCCTGTCTCATAAGGAAATTGTTTAAGAAATAAATAACTGACCTTGTCGACCCTCTACTGGGCCTGCTGCTCCCTCGTTCCGGCGCTACTGGCAAGATCAGCACTGGGGGATGAACATGGATGTCCAGTGTTACAATATATTCGGGGCTTGCCTGACATCATCAGATCCTGACTTTTGAATTTCAACAAGGCCCTCGCCCACCTAATACGTGTTAAAAGAGCACATGGCGGTAGGCCAGTGAGGATAGGGCGAGTAGTTACTGCGAGGATTTTAACCCCTCACTTATCCCATTCCCGTCGGATGTTGGGGGTGGGGCAGGGAGGTAAAATTAGGGCTTAAAGGCTGTGTTTGATTTTCAGTTTCCTGAAATTAAAAATATTCCCAATTAAACATAAAAATATTGTCCTTGTTGTCTGCTCTATTATAATGTTCTTATGTTCTTTTGTTCTAATGGTGTCAGTGCTCAAATTCAAAGGCCCTAAAAATTGCATTGCAGGTTACTACCACACAAATACTTAACCTGTTTGAATAAAATTCTTCCCTGCATGACTTTAGTGGTATTAAGTCACTTATTTTAACCATCAGAATAAAAATACTGTCAGACTCTATGCTACACAGAACAGATAGAAACATAGGGCCCAAGTTTCCACATGATTTGCGCCTGATTTTTAGGAGCAACTGGTGGAGAATGGACTATCTTAGAAATTGCAATTCTCCACATTTTGTTTTCTGCAGTTCTAGTCAGTTAGAACAGTTTCACTTTGGAACAGAATTTTTTCTTCAAAAGGGGCCACTGACGCCTGATTTGAAAGTTTCCACAGTGAACACGTAACTTAGAATGGAGCAAGTGAAGATTTTTGTAGAACTGAAAAAACCTTGTCTACACATTAAAAAATCAGGCGCAGGTTACAAATTAGGCGTCCAGAACGAGGTGGGGGGGGGGGGGGGGGGGAAGGGAAGTCATTAAATTCTACAATAAATCCTTATTTATACTTATACAAATAAATTCAACCTGAATAAAAATTTATAAGCAAAGAAAAGATTAAATAAACCATCTTCCTACCTGTGTGAAAGTGCTTCACCCAGGGAGAATGCTGCAGGAAGCCTCACAAGTTGAGGCAGCCATTCGTTCCCGCGGGGGGGGGGGAGGAGGAGGAAGCCGTTCGTTCCCGGGGGGGGGGGGAAGGAGACAGTGAGAAGGCTGCAGGAAGCCTCAAGTTCAGCAGCCATTCCCGACGGCAGGGGGGGGAGGCCTGCCTCAACTTTCTGAGACTTCCTGCAGCCTTCTCACTGTGAAAAGAAGCCTCAGTGCTGATGGCAATGTGCTTTTATTAAAAAATGTTCAAAAATTAAACAGTTACAAAGAACTACAAAAATGGCCGAGTGCCAATGTTTTTTTCACACTGCGCGAACGCTCCAACGCGCACACGCAGGGTTGCCGGCAGGAAAAAAACTAATTTAAATGGTACCCGCCCCCTCCCACTTACAAAATCGGCGCGAGTGTAGGCTCCGCCCCCCTGGGCGCCGCGCCAAGCAGACATGGAGCTGCAGGGCGCTCCAGAATTGCGCAGTTTTTTTCCGGCGCCGTTTTCAGCGCGAAAAACGAGCGCCCAGCTGGGAGGGGCACCCGTTTTTTATCGTGTGGAAACTTGGGGCCATATTGTGTACATTGTCAAATCAGGTTTCAGGTTACTGTAGTCTACAGCTCTATTTTTCCAAGTCAGTAAAAATCAGGTTTGCACTTGCACAGAGAGGGCTAGCCTTGCCATATTTTGTAAAGCAAGCCCCTCCCTTACTTTGAATAAGCACCCTGTACATGGAAAACTTGAGTGCCCTTTTTGAAGAAGGACCTGCTTCTGTAAAGACAGAGATGCGAACTGGAGGGAGGTGGCCGAGAGCATGAATTCACACTTTGAACTACATTATATCTAACAATAAATGAAGAAGATGTTTTACAGTATCCAGCAAAGTGTTAAGGTAAGTGTACCCTCCTTTGTGTACATGCTTGCTTTTCATCCATTGAAGGCATGGCTACTTTGGCAATGTTTCTCTTTTGCTACTTTGGCAATGTTTCTCTTTTGCACCCTCAGTGAGAGAGTATGCAGAGAATGTTTATACTGTTTTTCATTGCATTCTTGTGTACAGCACAGCACAAACGTAATGGGGCACAGTAGTGTGATATTTTCACAGAGCACAGCACACACAGCTTCTAACATGGCAGGCAGCTCTGTCGGAAGCCTCCGGAACAGCCTGGTTCTGTTTATCATTAACTCTGCAGTTGCAGTACACAATACGTCCACATCCACAGGGTGGAGCTACAAACATTACAAGCTTATAGACATTGCAAGTAGCACCCTGCATCTAGCAGGTCAAAGTTCTGCTGCTTGCAGAGACACAATGGTAGCTAATTTGCAAAGTCTTGGACCTTGGAGGCAGAAGTTCTGGGCAGAAAGTAATTGTTTCCTGGAGCTCAATGAGTTAGTGCAGCCTAGTGTGTGCACAACTAGAGGTAAAGGACCAAGAAAGGTAGAGCAAGCCATCATGATATAGTAGACACAACATGAGGAGATGGTTCTTACCCTTTTTGGGAGAGAAGCCTTAAAGAACATTAGTGAGGAAAGATTTGCAGGCATGGAGCTAAAGCTCAATAAATGTTCGTCCATTTATAATTATCCTTCAAATCCTGACTCCTTACTTAATCTTCATTGCAGGGCTGCACTAATTAAGCATCTGTATAACATCAAAGGGACTAAATTCTCCTTGCTTTGTTAGAATAGCGGCAGAGAGGGGCTACAACCCGCTCGTATGTCTCAGATGCTAGCCTGCTGAAGTTACCTTCAGAGGACCTTGTATGCTATGCAGAATGGTTTGGAGTAGTAATACCACTCCTGATAGGGGTACCATCTGTGGGGCGATAGAAATTCAGTGTTGCTGAAGCCATAATAAGGATACAGTCAACTAATCAGGGATATCACCTTTTAGGCAGCAGCGAATCCAAGAAGCCTTGGGGTGGCAACAGCAGGAAGGGCTCCTAGATTTTATGATGCAAGCATGGAGGTGTTGCTGGATGAGGTCATAAGAACATAAGAATTAGGAGCAGGAGTAGGCCATTTGGCCCCTCGAGCATGCTCAACCATTCAATATGATCATGGCTGATCTTAGATGTCATTTCGACTGCACTTTCCCACAGATCCCCATATCCCTCGATTCCCCTAGTGTCCAAAGGGGAACAATTCGGGTCGATTCCATTACCCATTTTCTCCCTGGAGCAAAAATTCGGTAATGCCCCGTGAAGCTGCTGCAGGCGATACCGGGCTGTAGGCCGCTCGTGGGGCGGAAGTTAAAGGGGAGGTGCGGCAGTAAAAAAATGAATGGGCGACTTACTAGCCTTTGTATACCGCGGGGTCCGTGCCGCGATTCTGCAGACAGGCATTTCGCTTGTGTGCCACCCTGCTACCACGGCACACCGCTCCTTGGTGGTCCGGCGATGGCCTCATTTCCTGCCCACAGAGTCGGCAGCTTGGCCCTCCCCTTTAATGGAAGGGGAGGGCCCGGTTTACCCGCCAGCGCTATGCGTCCTTCCACGTAGCGCTGAAAACATCGCATGCCTTTGCGCCCCGGTCCCACCCCCGAGAGGAACCACAGCGCGAGATTTTGCACTGCAGTTCTCGGGGGTGGTAAGCCCAATATAGTTCGCGAGGCGGGACTTCCGCAAAAGGGGCAGTACCAAATTTCGGGCCCCCCCAAGAATCTATCTATCTCAGTCTTGAATATTCTCCACGACTCAGTATCCACAGCCCTTTGGGGTAGAGAATTTCAAAGATTCACAACCCTCCGAGTGAAGAAATTCCTCCTCATCTCAGTCTTAAATGGCCGACCTCTTATCCTGAGACTATACCGCCTAGTTCTAGACTCCCCAGCCACGGAAAACAACCTCTCAGCATCTGTCAATCCCCTTCAGAATCTTATATGTTTCAATGAGATCATCTCTCATTCTTCTAAACTCCAGAGAGTGTAGGGCCAATCTACTGAATCTAGGCCCAATCTACTCAATCAGGGCAAGATGGGATATATTGTTCAGCATTCAGGGCAGGAAGCCCCATATATGAACCATATATGGGTGGGTCAGGCTGTATGGAGTGAGTGCAGCTTTCACCACCACAACAACTGCCACACAGTGCCAGAAGGTGCTCAATGAACTCACATGGGCGTCCAAGGTAAATCAAGGCACTGTTGGCAATCACATCTGTTACCACCGATGCAGTCTTCACTCACCACCTTACCGCTCATACTTTTGCTCTGTCAACAGCTGGGTAGCAGGGAAACTCACTTATATAAAAGGGCAATTTCTGAAAAAACTCAGGCACTATCTGAACTCATAACCACACTGTCACCTCACACAGCCTAATACAGGAGCTTTTGCTAGTCTTTAAGGAACTTCATTTAAAGGGAAAATGCACTGTACCTCTATCACCATGGGATGCATGAACTTATAGGGAGATAAACAGGTTCTGGATTATCCTCTAAATTACTGTTATTTTGAGGCAGTAAAATGCTTTCTTAAAGACTATAGCCTCAAACCTGCCACAGAAAACTGCAACTGCATTATTTTCCCAATAAACTGCCAGTTCCATTTAAGGCTGCATCACGTTTAAATAACATCAAAAGAGTGTGGATATCCCCTCCACTCCATTATCCTCCATTGTCACTGCAAACCCATCTCAAATAATTCCCACCACTGTATCAGTGGTTGTTGCTGCAGTATATTCCCGAGGTAGATATGACACGAGCGTGGCCTTTTTGTGTGCTACTACTGATGGTTGGTGTTTCTTTAACAGCATAAGTATATTTTTAGCACTCTGGGGATTATGTCATTACTTTTGTTGCACTTTTATTCAACTCTGCTCAAAGTACTGCTTACCCTCTAAACATGGATTTGTCAAGGAGAATATATTTATTTTGATGTTATGTAGAGGAGAAGAATTAAGACATAGAAAAGGCTATGCTGGAGGCTCTTAAGGTATCCCATTCTGTACGGCTCTCACTCATAGCATGGTGCACAAGAAGGCAATAAAGAAAGAACTTGCATTTATATAACGCCTTTCACGTCCTCGGGATATCGAAAAGTGCTTTACACCTCATAAAGTACTTTTAAAATGTAGTCACTATTGTAGTGTAAAATACGCAGAAGCCAATTTATGCACAACAAGTTCCCACAAACAGCAATATGATAATGACCAGATAATCTGTTTTAGTGATGTCGACTGAGGGATAAATATTGGCCAGGACATCAGGGAGCAATCCACTGCTTTTCTTTGAATAGTGCCATGGGATCTTTTAGATCCAGCTGAGAGGGCAAACAGAACCTCAGTTTTAACGTCTTATCTGAAAGCCCGTACCTCTGACAGTGCAACACACAGTGTCATGTCAATCTAGACTTTGTGCTGAAGTCTCTGGAGTGAGATGAAGGGCATCAGGAGAGGAAAGTAGCCAGGTGCCAGAGCCAGGAGAGCACAACTGACAGCCCAGAACTTTCAATAAATAAAAGTTCGCTATTCAAATAAAGCCACGTTGTACTATCTGTTCTCCTCCAACACCCTCAAAGTCCTTAATAATAGAGGTCGACATTTTCCCCACCATCCAACTCCCAAAAGTTAAAAGCACATGCAGAAATGAACTATTGCACATCCCTCTTCTTTTGCTCTATCAATGCCGAATGTGTGTTAAGCCCTACACTCTGGAATTCCCTCTGGAAATATCTCTGCCTCTCCACCCTCTCTCCTCCTTGAACACCCTCCTTAAAACTCTCTTCTGACCAAGGCTTTAGTCACCCCTCTTAAAATCTCGTTCATTTTTTTTCATCTCAGTGAAGAACTCTGGAACATTCTTGTATGTTAATCATCATCATAGGCAGTCCCTCAAAGTTGAGGATGACTTGCTTCCACATTAAAAATGAGTTCTCAGATGACTGATAAGTCCAATGCGGGAACTACAGTCTGTGTCGCAGGTTGGACAGACAGTGGTTGAAGTGCCGATTGGGTGAAGTGCCGATTGGTTGAAGGGCCGATTGGGTGGAGTGCTTGAGTGGTCATGTGCCCCTTCCGCCGTTTGCACTTGGTCTCCACTTGCTCCCGGCAAAGAGACTCGGGATATTCAGCGCCTTCCCGGATTATTCTCTTCCACTTTGAGCCAGCTTGCGCCAGGAATTCCCAGGTGTCGGTGGGAATATTGAACTTCTTCAAGGAGGCCTTGAGGGTGTCTTTGAAGCATTTCCTCTGCCCACCTGGGGCTCATTTGCCCTGACGGAGCTCTGAGTAGAGCGCTTGCTTTGGGAGTCTCGTATCAGGCATACGGACGGTGTTGCCTGTCCATCTGCTGAGGATGTTGGCCTGGGAGAGAACACTGACATTGGTGCACCTATCCTGTCAATGGATTGGCAAGATTTTCCGGATGCAGCATTGGTGGTACTTCTCTCTAGTGCTTTGATGTGCCTGCTGTATATAGTCCATGTCTCAGAAGCATATATAAGGGCAGGTATCAGTACTGCTCTGTAGATCATGAGCTTGGTGCCGGTTTTAAGGTTCTGGTCTTCAAACACTTTCTTCCTTAGGCGACCAAAGGCTGCACTGGCAAACTGAAGGCGGTCTTGGACCTCGTCATCGATGTCTGCCCTTGTTGACAGGCTCCCGAGGTACGGAAAATGGTCCACGTTGTCCAAGGCCTCATCATGGATTTTGATAATCGGGGGGCAATGCTGTGTGGCGGGGGCAGGTTGATAGAGGACCTTTGTTTTACGGATGTTTAGTGTAAGGCCCATGCTCTTGTACGCAACGGTGAACGTGTTGACGATGGTTTGGAATTCGTCCTCCGAGTCAGCTCAGACACAACCATCATCTGCATATTGTAATTTGATGACAGAGGATGGCACAACCTTGGATCTGGTCTGACGGCAACGGAGGTTGAACAGTTTCCTGTTTGTTCTATAGATTATCTCCACTCGAGCTTGCAGCAGACTCTATATAAATACAGGTTGTTGAAGTAATCTGGTCTTTGACCATGAGGAACTGTATGGGGGTGTGGGGTTAGGGCAAACAGGCAGGTGTTAAGTGACTTTATTTAGTATGACAATTTGTATGTATTTAAGGCAATTAAGCTATCGGTTTCATCCATCCTTCTCTCTGGCTGTTGGCTATTTTGTTCTACAACCTCTTCTTCCTATGCAACCTCCTCATGCTGTGGGGTTAGAGATGCTTTCCCTCCATCTCCCAGTCTTCATCATCATCTTCCTCAGCTTCCTGAAGCACAAAACCTTTATTATTGTGATTATATCTAGTACACATCAAACTAAAATGATTCTGGAGACTCTTGCTGGACTGTTCTGCAGGCTCCATCAGATTTATCCAAGCAATGAAATTCAAAACACTTAATCAGTTCCATGACATTTCTTGTACTGACATCGGCCTCATTATAACTAACTGCATGTGGAAGTCTTAATGGTGCCATAATGCCCTGATCACCAATCAACCATTCTGATACATGAGTCTGCATCATGTGGGCTGGTATAGTGGATTGTTGCACGATGAAAGTGTTATGGTAGATTCCTGAATATCGGGCATTCAGCTGCAGGATAAGGTAATTGACATCGCCCCACTAACTGCAGATCAAGCAGTAAAACTTTTCTGTTCATAAAATTGAGTGGCGTTGTCATGTGGGGCTTTGAGTGGCAAATTGTTCTATCAATTATTCCTTGCAGTCTTAGAACAGAATAATTCTCTTTTTGTTTCTCTGGTTCCACTGGGAAGGATATGAACTTATTGATGCTGCTGTCTGACTAATGTGGCAAAGATCGCATGATAGTACTACTGAAGGATCCAATTGCAAATAAATTAATGGCAATGGTGACTTTGACTCTCCCGGAAAATGCTGTTTGCCTGGTGGAAGTGGGCTGCAGGTATTCAGCAGTTGACATATCCCTCAACAGCCTCCAAAGGGAGGCACAGCTTTTTTAGCCCATTGTCATTTAGAAAATCTAAGTAAGACCTTCTTGGTCTATAAACTCTCTGAGTATCTGCTTGTAGGGAACAAATATCTTCTACAATGTCTCTTTCCAATCTAACAGCTTCCATCTCTTTCTCTTCATAACATAGGGATGGAGTAATGCCGATTGGGAAATCCATGTTCCAGTCCGAAGCTGTACTGTTTGCACAGCTCACTCTAAATAGCAGCAGAATTCCTGACATAACCACCAATATACTGAACAGATCTAAATGCAGGAAAACTAACACCAAACTTCAATAGCAGCATACAAAATGGTCACCTCAATGCAGTATCCACCTCAGAGATACCTTAATGGTCCTCGTACATCACTTATTTTCTCTGGCTCGATAGAAAGTGGGACCAATCTGCCTCAGTGATGATTTTAATTTATCTGCCTGGTTTTTTTCACCCAGGGTAAGGCAGAGTGCCAAAAGCTTAACCCACCCCCACTCCCCCACCCCCTCCCCGCCCCTTGCATACTAGTATGAACATGAAATTCCCACCAGATGTCTGCTGATCTGTTGCTGATCTGCTATAAAGAAAATGCATCGGGATGCAAGCTCAACGTCTTTCCAGTGGGGCACGTCATCTGACTATTTTCTGATACCAGCCACTCAATTTACTCCACCACAGGCAGCTAGCATTAGAAATCCACCCTTGTGTGTTGAAAAAGAAAAAGAAAAAAATGTACAAGGAAATAAAAGTAGACAAGGTAGTCAATGAATCAGTAGAGCAAGTAACCAAAAAGCTATGCTTGAACATTCATTGAAGCTAAGCAACATTACTTTATGAGGCACTCCAAAACAGGTCAGGCACATTTCCCTATTATGCACTATTTTATATAGGCAATGAAGCGGCCTACCCCGAAGTTCTGAAATTCAGTGTGGGACCTGATCTGCACAAAATTTCCATTTCAATTGGATTCGTATGTGGCTGGAGCACAGCCTCCATGTTCACCACATTATTTCATCTCGGAAAGTTACATGTGCCACAAATTGGAATGACAAGTTCTGATTTTCCGACTCACGCTCAACACTGGTGACTTTGCTATATTGCTTTAGTAGAAAAGAAACTGAGAACAAAGGACCAAAGCAAAACACTGCGGATACTGGAAATCTGAAATAAAAATAGAAAATAGTGGAAACACTCAGTAGGTCAGGTAGGTCTGTGGAGAAAGAAACAGAGTTAACGGGTTGAATCTTAACTCCTAAAATCAGGTGGGTAGGCGTTGGGCCGGAGAAACCCAACCCGCCTGGAACCTGCCCGCTTCCGGCTTTATGGAAGCGGGACGAGGGGTGGGCGGCCAAACCACTTGCGGGAGGTGGGTTGGTCATTTAAATATTATAATGATGCTGCCTGCCTTCATTTTAACAGTCATTCTATTTTTAACTCATGTCGGCCGGGTTTCCCAGGCCTCAGGAAACCCGACAGGTGAATGGAAGTGAGAAAGGCTGAATCCATAAGGTGCGTGCCTTTACAGCACAGTTTGTGGGACAGGACGAGCAGGAGTGATTCCTCCAGGCCCAAGCTGCCAGTAACTACCCCCCCTCCCCACCACTGGACCCACTCCCAACCACCATCGGACCCCTGACCACCATCAGACAACCTCCCCCTCAACCACCATCACCCCCCCATTCTGCAATTGGGACCCTCCAGCGATCGGGATCCCTGCGATCAGGATTCTCCCTCCCCTCCCAGGATCGGGACACTTCCCTCCTCCCCACAAAGATCTCCCCCATCCCCCCCTCACTATACCTATCTCCTCTCCTCGGCTGTGGCTTTGTGCTGCAGGCTTCCTCGCCAGACAGGCCTCTAGCCTGTTACTCAGGCTGCCTGTGGGTGGGAGAGAAAAAAATTCAAAGGAGCCCTGCAGTTAAAAACTGCAGGACCTTTGGGAAACCCGTTCTTCCAGGTTTCCCAACCATAAAACAGAAATGGGACTGAATGATGTGTTCGATCGCCAATCTGAAGTTAGTCTCCCCAATATAGTGGCAACTGCATTGTGAGCAAGGGACATTGCTTTTAAATTGAAAATACAGTCTACTAAGTTAAAAGAAGTACAAGTACATCGCTGTTTCACCTGGACGGTGGGGAGGGAAGAAGTGAAAGGGCAGGTGTTGCATCTTCTGTGCTTGCATGGGAAGGTGCTGGAGGAAGGGGAGGGTGTGTTAGGGGTGATGAAAACATGGACAAGAGTGTCATGGAAGGAACAGTCCCTTCGGAATGCCGAGAGGGGGAGGAGAAGACGTGTTTGGTGGTGGAATTGCGCTGGAGGTGGTGGAAATAGTGGAGGATGATTCTTTGACTATGGAGGCTGGTGGGGTGGTAGGTGAGGACAAGGGGAACACTATTGTGGTTCTGGGAGGGAGAGGAAGTGGTGAGGGCAGAAGTGCAGGAAATGGGACAGACACGGTTAAGGGCCCCATCAACCATCATCATCATAGGCAGTCCCTCGGAATCGAGGAAGACTTGCTTCCAATCTAAAAATGAGTCCTTAGGTGGCTGAACAGTCCAATACGAGAACCACAGTCCCTGTCACAGGTGGGACAGATAGTCGTTGAAAGGGTGGGTGGGACTGGTTTGCCGTACGCTCTTTCCACTACCTTCAACCAGGGTGGAAGGGAATCCTCGGTTGAGGAAAAAGGAAGACATATCGGAAGCACTGGTGTGGAAGGTGGCGTCGTCAGAACAGATGCAACGGAGACAGAGAAACTGGGAGAATGGAATAGAGTCCTTACACGAAGTGGGGTGGGAGGAAGTGTAATCAAAGTAGTTGTGGGAGTCAGTTGGCTTATAGTAGATATTGGTGGACAGCCTTTCCCCAGGAATGGATATAGAGAAGTCAAGGAAAGAAAGGGAAGAGTTGGAAATGGACCATGTAAAAGCAAGGGAGGGTGGAAATTGGAAGCAAAGTTGATTATATTTTCCAGTTCAGGGTGAGAACAGGAAGCAGCAACCCCACTTTTCCCTGGTTCTGTACTTGGTTATAAACTAATAAATCTCTAACTTCTTCCAGTTCTGATGAAATGTCATCGACCTGAAATGTTAACTCTGTTGCTCTCTCCACAGGTGCTGTCTGAGTATTTTCACCATTTTATGAGAGTACAAAGGACATTGCTTTTAAATTGAAAATCTAGTAGGCTCTTTCAACTGATATAATGATGCACAGAACCTAGCCACAGATCCAAACTCCTGGGATAGCAGAGCTTGGGCACTGAAAATCTGTTCTTGGTCTTTTATTAAATGAATGTCAGGTTTATGCTGTCATTCTTAGCTAGAACTTGGTGGAGGAGGATTTCCTGGCGTGCATAAGGGATGGTTTTTTAGACCAATATGTCGAGGAACCAACTAGGGGGGAGGCCATCTTAGACTGGGTGTTGTGTAATGAGAGAGGATTAATTAGCAATCTCGTTGTGCGAGGCCCCTTGGGGAAGAGTGACCATAATATGGTGGAATTCTGCATTAGGATGGAGAATGAAACAGTTAATTCAGAGACCATGGTCCAGAACTTAAAGAAGGCTAACTTTGAAGGTATGAGGCGTGAATTGGCTGGGATGGATTGGCGAATGATACTTAAGGGGTTGACTGTGGATGGGCAATGGCAGACATTTAGATACCGCATGGATGAACTACAACAATTGTACATTCCTGTCTGACATAAAAATAAAAAAGGGAAGGTGGCTCAACCGTGGCTATCAAGGGAAATCAGGGATAGTATTAAAGCCAAGGAAGTGGCATACAAATTGGCCAGAAATAGCAGCGAACCTGGGGACTGGGAGAAATTTAGAACTCAGCAGAGGAGGACAAAGGGTTTGATTAGGGCAGGGAAAATGGAGTATGAGAAGAAGCTTGCAGGGAACATTAAGACGGATTGCAAAACTTTCTATAGATATGTAAAGAGAAAAAGGTTAGTAAAGACAAACGTAGGTCCCCTGCAGTCAGAATCAGGGGAAGTCATAACGGGGAACAAAGAAATGGCGGACCAATTGAACAAGTACTTTGGTTCGGTATTCACAAAGGAGGACACAAACAACCTTCCGGTTATAAAAGGGGTCGGGGGGTCTAGTAAGGAGGAGGAACTGAGGGAAATCCTTATTAGCCGGGAAATTGTGTTGGGGAAATTGATGGGATTGAAGGCCGATAAATCCCCAGGGCCTGATGGACTGCATCCCAGAGTACTTAAGGAGGTGGCCTTGGAAATAGTGGATGCATTGACAGTCATTTTCCAACATTCCATTGACTCTGGATCAGTTCCTATAGAGTGGAGGGTAGCCAATGTAACCCCACTTTTTAAAAAAGGAGGGAGAGAGAAAACAGGGAATTATAGACCGGTCAGCCTGACATCGGTAGTGGGTAAAATGATGGAATCAATTCTTAAGGATGTCATAGCAGTGCATTTGGAAAATGGTGACATGATAGGTCCAAGTCAGCATGGATTTGTGAAAGGGAAATCATGCTTGACAGATCTTCTGGAATTTTTTGAGGATGTTTCCAGTAGAGTGGACAAGGGAGAACCAGTTGATGTGGTATATTTGGACTTTCAGAAGGCGTTCGACAAGGTCCCACACAAGAGATTGATGTGCAAAGTTAGAGCACATGGGATTGGGGGTAGTGTGCTGACATGGATTGAGAACTGGTTGTCAGACAGGAAGCAAAGAGTAGGAGTAAATGGGTACTTTTCAGAATGGCAGGCAGTGACTAGTGGGGTACCGCAAGGTTCTGTGCTGGGGCCCCAGCTGTTTACACTGTACATTAATGATTTAGATGAGGGGATTAAATGTAGTATCTCCAAATTTGCGGATGACACTAAGTTGGGTGGCAGTGTGAGCTGCGAGGAGGATGCTGTGAGGCTGCAGAGCGACTTGGATAGGTTAGGTGAGTGGGCAAATGCATGGCAGATGAAGTATAATGTGGATAAATGTGAGGTTATCCACTTTGGTGGTAAAAACAGAGAGACAGACTATTATCTGAATGGTGACAGATTAGGAAAAGGGGAGGTGCAAAGAGACCTGGGTGTCGTGGTACATCAGTCATTGAAGGTTGGCATGCAGGTGCAGCAGGCGGTTAAGAAAGCAAATGGCATGTTGGCCTTCATAGCAAGGGGATTTGAGTACAGGGGCAGGGAGGTGTTGCTACAGTTGTACAGGGCATTGGTGAGGCCACACCTGGAGTATTGTGTACAGTTTTGGTCTCCTAACTTGAGGAAGGACATTCTTGCTATTGAGGGAGTGCAGCGAAGGTTCACCAGACTGATTCCCGGGATGGCGGGACTGACCTATCAAGAAAGACTGGATCAACTGGGCTTGTATTCACTGGAGTTCAGAAGAATGAGAGGGGACCTCATAGAAACATTTAAAATTCTGACGGGGTTAGACAGGTTAGATGCAGGAAGAATGTTCCCAATGTTGGGGAAGTCCAGAACCAGAGGTCACAGTCTAAGGATAAGGGGTAAGCCATTTAGGACCGAGATGCGGAGGAACTTCTTCATCCAGAGAGTGGTGAACCTGTGGAATTCTCTACCACAGAAAGTTGTTGAGGCCAATTCACTAAATATATTCAAAAAGGAGTTAGATGAGGTCCTTACTACTAGGGGGAATCAAGGGGTATGGCGAGAAAGCAGGAATGGGGTACTGAAGTTGAATGTTCAGCCATGAACTCATTGAATGGCGGTGCAGGCTAGAAGGGCCGAATGGCCTACTTCTGCACCTATTTTCTATGTTTCTATGTTTCTATTCCCTATTTTCAAAATGAACAGCAGGATGTCAGAAAGCTTCTTCCTGAATTTATCAAGGTCAAAATGCAATGAAGGGTTGGATAATTTTCCATTTAAATTAGTAATAATAATGTTTTTCAAAAGCAATGAATCTTTATAAAAATTATAATGGTTCTCTTAATAGTTTTACCATCATATTTCTTTTTCTTATTGATAACATAAGTTGAATTTGATAGGCCAGTTGCGCTAGACAGCTTTTTTCAATGAAATAAAGTTTTTGCTTCAGATCAACACAGATGCATGGTGGTATAGTGTGATACTGATGTGAAGGCGCCCAAAATACACTAAGTGAGGTTTTTCAACTTTGGCCCAAAATAAGCGCGAATTTAGTGGTGCGCCTACGGCACCCGCCACAGTCTGGAGACCTGAACCATTTTAAGGTATGGGTTTTGTTTGAATATTACTGGCAAGCTGCAGGCACCAAATGGATGATTCTCTGCAGCTTACCCATTTTGGATGGCAGAAAGCCTGTGGTTTCTGCAATGAGCCAGCTGGTAAGTAGGATCTTTTGGGAGTGAGAGCGGATTCTGGGAGGTGAGAATTGGCCGGCAGCTGACCGGAAGATGTTTTTTAAATAAAGTCAAAAAAACTTCTCTTTTCTTGCAGCTGTCCCATAGGGACTATTGGTCAGTTCACTCAATGACCAGTACAATTCGGGCTAACATGCACGGCGCAAGTCAGTCCACATTAAAGTTGCAATGGGGGGGGGGGCGGTCCTACAACCAGTGTATAAAAGATAATAAAGGATCAATCACACTAATAGGTGTAGTCTACAGACCACCCAATAGTGAGAGGGAGGTCGAGGAAGAAATATGCAGACAAATTAGGGAAATTAATAAAAAATCATGGAGGATTTCACTACCCCAATATTAATTGGACAGAAGAGGTATGTAAAGGGGATAAGGGAATGGAGTTCTGACAATGTGTACAGGACACCTTTCAAACCCAATATGCAAAAAACTCAAAAAGGGAAGATTCGCTATTGGTCTAGTAATGGGAAATGAACCAGAGCAGATAAGAGAAGTAAAAGTAGGAGGGTATCTAGGCAATAGTGACCAACATGGTTTTCTGAAAGGGAAATTGTGGTTGACAAATTTATTAAGAGTTCTTAGAAGATGAAATGAGCTGGGTGGATCAGGGGGAACCAGTCGATGTAGTGTATTTGGATTTCCAAAAAGCATTTGATAAGGTGCCACAAAAAAAATTACTGCACAAGAGATCATGGTGTTGGGGGTAATATATATCAGCATGGATAGAGGATTGTCTAACTAACAGAAAACAGAGAGTCGGGATAAATGGGTCATTTTCAGGTTGGCAATCAGTAACCAGTGGGATCAGTGCTGGGGCCTCAACTATTTACAATCTATATTAATGACTTGGATGAAGGGACAGAGTGTATTGTAGCCAAATTTGCCCATGATACAAAGATGAAATGAGCTGGGTGGATCAAGAGGAACCAGTAGATGTAGTGTATTTGGATTTCCAAAAGGCATTTGATAAGGAAAGCAAGTTGTGAGGAAGGCACAAAGGGGCTAAAATTGCCCACCCCTTGAAACGGGGCACTAGCACGCCGTTTCTAGTGTTTTTACTGCTGCGGTGGTGGAGATGGCCTCTTGAGCGAAATTCCGCTCTTTGGCTTTTTTTCAGGTGGACCGAAAGTCGCTCATAATGGGGGCGGTAGTGCGGCAGTGAGCACACTAGGGTGGCGGAAGTTAGGGCGGGGTGTAGTCTCTGCCGCTGTCAGTCACCAGTGTAGCGCTGATGACGTCATCACGGCGCTACATCATCACTGCTCGCCCCTTCACTTAAAGGGGAGAGCTTGCGCGATTTAAAAAGTTCGGCCTACTGGGTTTCGGCCGGGCCTCCAACAGACAGCTTGGTACCCTCTCTTGGGGGCATCGTTGTCAGCCCGACATGGCAAACATGGTGAAAAAAGAAAAACATGGTGGCAGCCGCATCGCCATTTCAGAAGGCTACAGCTTCGCTGCACCATCTCAAAATAGCAGGCTTTGGCACTGCCCAGCGGGAGGAAGATTTTCTCGGCGTAATTTCACCGTTGGGGTGCGGGGCGGGGGGGGGGGGGGGGGGAAACGATACACCGGCGGTGCACACTCTAATGACGCACTTAGGATGGCTCGGCAGCAGCGGAGCGATAGCAGGGAGAACGGGTCACTGCAGGATTGGAATTTTGATAATGGCGGCCATTACACGAAAAATCAGCGGCCATTGCACTCCGCAGCATGGCCACCGATTTCCGATGGTAACAGGCTTTAAGAAAGCAGTAATTTTGGCCCCATAGAGCTTGCAAAGGGATATAGATAGGTTAAGTGAGTGGGCCAAAATTTGACATATGGAGTATAAAGTGGGAACATGTGAGGCTATCCACTTTGGTGGGAAGAATAGAAAAGCAGAATATTATTTAAATAGAGAGCGACTACAGACTGCTGCGGTACAGAAGGATATGAGTGTCCATGTACATGAAACACAAAAAGTTAGCATGCAGGTACAGCATGTAATTAGGAAGGCAAATGGAATGTTGGTCTTTAATGCAAGGGGGAACAAAATTTCAAAGCAGGGAAGTCTTGCTACAACTGTACAGGACGTTGATGAGACCACATCTAGAGTACTGCATACAGTTTGGTCTCCTTACTTAAGGAAGAATATACTTGCATTGGAGGCAGTTCAGAGAAGGTTCACGAGGTTGATTCCTGAGATAATAGGAGTTGTCATGAGGAAAAATTGAGCAGGTTGGACCTATATTCCTTGGAGTTTAGAAGAATGAGAGGTTATCTTATTGAAACATACAAGATTCTGAGGGGGTTTGACAGGATAGATGCTGAGAGGATGTTTCCCCTCGTGGGGGAATCTTGAACTGGGGGCATAATTTCAGAAGGGTTCACCCATATAAGATGGCGATAAGGAGGAATTTCTTCTCTCAGAGGGTCATGAATCTTTGGAATTCTCTACCCGAGAGAGCTGTGATGGCTGAGTCATTGAATATATTCAATGTGGAGATAGACAGATTTTTGAAATACAGGGGAGTCAAGGACTAGTTTCTGAACTACAGGGGAGTCAAGGATTATTAACAGGCAGGAAAGTGGAGTTGAGGCCAAGATCAGATTAGCCATGATCTTATTGAATGGCAGAGCAGGCTTGAGGGGCCAACTGGTCTACTCCTGCTCCTATTTCTCATGTTCTTAATATAATACGCTTTATGATAATTTAGAAGGATATAAGTATGACGAAAACCAGGGTAATAGATTGGAGAAAAGCTGATTTTGAAGGGCTGAGAATAGAACTTGGGTAAATAAAATGGGAAACATTATTGGCAAACAATGTTGAACAGCAATGGGAAACATTTAAAACGGTGCTCAATAGAGTGCAGGAACAATATATTCCGCTAAAAGGAGAGATAAAACTAAACAAGAATGAGACTCCATGGATTAATAAAGCTATAAGGGAACAGAAAGCAAAAAGAGTAGGGGTAAAAGGTGGCAGAAGGAGGATAGTGGTGTTTCACAAGGATCAGTGCTGGGACCACTGTTGTTCACAATTTATATTAATGATTTAGGGACTGAACTTGGTGAAGGCCATCTCCCGCCCAAAAGGCCGCCGAGAGACTGGGTGGCACTTTGGGCGGGAAAGTGATGAAAAATAATTTAAAAGTTGGGCCGGCAGCAAACGAGCACCGTACGCCATCAAACTGGGCGGAAGCTCCCAACCTCGGCGGCAACAGCTCTTGCCGCTGAGGATGGAGTCAGGCCCATGGAGGGTCGAAAACATTCCAATAAAAATGATTGTAAAAGAAAATTACCCGGAAGACCTTCAGGGAAACCCATTAAGGTAAGTCGCAGTGAAAAAAAATGTATTAAAAAGTTCACTAACATTTTTTTTCAGTTTTTTAAAAAACTTACCTTAGGGGTTAGGCCAGCCTCCTTGCGACGGTCCTTCCCCCTGCTAGCGCGACTCCCGCCCGCACCAATCTGGCATCTCGGCGGCACTTGCGCCACTTGGCCGTTCGCTGATGTCAGCGGGCAGTTCCCAGCGGTTCTCCCCTCCCGCTCGCTCCAGCCCAAGTGCAAACTGGCACTGGGCGCAACCCGGAAAGGAATGTCGGTGGATCTTGGTGGCAGTGGGCAATAAGGCCATCAATTTCGACCTCTTAGAATTTGGAATCAAAAACAGAGGCGCCGAAATTGCCCTGCGGCCCGTCAAGGGCTGGTAACCTTTCGGGCTCGGGTCAGTTAACACCCGGGACAAAAGTCCCACCCCCAGCGTGGAATTGCCCTTTAACACCCCTCAAATGAGACGGAGCACTGTCTCAGACGCTCCGCTTCATTGGAGGGGCACTCCCATGGCATTAGTGTGGCGCTGAGGTCAGTGCTACGAGGCTTCTCCGCAAAGCTCTGGTGCGCCACAGCACCCCCTCTTCATTTAAAGGGGAGGGACGTTGCGCACTCTGTAAGGCCCTTTTGGTGGCTACCACTGGGCCACCAGGGATAATGTTGACCGGACCAGCGGCCCGGCTCGCAAAGAGCAGTGCTGGGCTGTATGATGGCGGCCCGGTCTAGATGAGGGCTGCCATTGTTGGGCCGATGAAAAAGTCAGCCGACAAAAAAAATGGCGGCCTGAGGAGCACACGGCCTCCCCTTTCAAGGGACGGCCCAGGCGGATGTCAGCGCCCCGTAATGCAGGCACGGAAACATAGAAACATAGTTAATAGGTGCAGGAGTAGGCCATTCGGCCCTTCGAGCCTACACCACCATTCAATAAGATCATGGCTGATCATTCCCTCAGTACCCCTTTCCTGCTTTCTCTCCATACCCCTTGATCCCTTTAGCCGTAAGGGCCATATCTAACTCACTCTTGAATATATCCAATGAACTAACATCAACAACTTTCTGCGGCAGGGAATTCCACAGGTTAACAACTCTCTGAGTGAAGAAGTTTCTCCTCATCTCAGTCCTAAATGGCCTACCCCTTATCCTAAGACTGCGTCCCCTGGTTCTGAACTTCCCCAATATCGGGAACATTCTTCCTGCATCTGACCTGTCCCGTCCCGTCAGAATCTTATATGTTTCTATGAGATCCCCTCTCATCCTTCTAAACTCCAGTGTATAAAGGCCCAGTTGATCCAGTCTCTCCTCATACGTCAGTCCAGCCTCGGCCGGCGCCAGCCTTGCATACCGCGGGACAAATTCCCCTCCCGACGCAAAGGGGTCGGCGCAGGTCGGTGAGGGGTCGGTGTGCACGCCGATGATGTAATGTGCTGGCCCAGGGTACAAATCACGGCACAAACTGCAAATCGTCCCCAAAATTTCAAGGGCATTTTCGCCCCCGGACGAAAAGGCAAATGCGCCCCGTTAGCGCTTACCGGCAGCGCTGACTGGGCACAATAAATGACCCTTTCACTTCTAAATATGCGGATGACACAAATTCGGGGGCATAGTCAATACTGAGGGGGACATGCAACAAATTACAGGAGGATATTAATAAACTTGTAGAATGGGCATATAATTGGCAAATGAAGTTCAATACATATAATTGAGGTATTATATTTTAGTATGAAGAATAAGGAGGACACATTATTACTTGAGGGCACGAGTCTAGATGGGGTAGAGGAACAAAGGGATCTCAGAGTACAAATACACAAATCACTAAATGGTGCAACACAGATTAGCAAGGCCATAAAAAAAGCAAACCAAGCTCTAGGGTTTATCTTCTAGAGGTTTGGAATTGAAAAGTAGGGAAGTTATGCTGTATCAAATCTTGGTTAGACCACACTTAAGAGTACTGCGTACAGTTCTGGTTGCCATACTATAAAATGGATATAGCAGCACCGGAGATGGTGCAGGAAGGATTTACAAGAATGATACCTGAAATGCGAGTATATACATATCAGGAAAGAATGAACAGGCTGGATTTCTTTTCTCTTGAAAAAAGAAGGCTGAGGGGTGACCTAATAGAGGTCTTTAAAATTATGAAAGGCTTTGGCAGAGTGGATACAGAGAGAATGTTTCCACTTGTGTGGAAGAGCATAACGAGAGGCCATCAATATAAGATAGTCACCAAGATATTCAATAGGGAATTCAGAAGAAATGTCTTTCCCCAAATAGCTATGAGAATGTGGAACTTGCTATCACAGGGAGTGGTTGAAGCGATTAGTATAGATGCATTTAAGGGGAGGCTAGACAAGCACATGAAGGAGAAGGGAATAGAGGGTTATGTTGATAGATTTAGATGAGGAAAGACGGGAGGAGGCTCGAGTGGAGCAGAAACACTGACATGGACTGGTTGGGCCGAATGGCCTGCTTCTGTGCCGTGTATCCTATGCACTAAGAGTCGATTTTAACCCACTCCCTGAGGCAGGAACAGGGCCTTTAAAGTGGAGTGTTGTGATTTACCATCCCGTTATCGCTGGCCAGCATTTTAACTACTCACTAGCAGGCAGGAACCTCATAAATTTATACAAATCAGGGTCCTAATACATCAATGGGGCATTGATTGCATTTTAACCTGGGCCTGACTGGGGAAGTCGCTATGACTTTCCCACCAAGTGAAAGCAGGTCGGCAACTGTTGAGAAAGGCAAAGAAGTTTTCTAAGTGAAAAATCTTTCTTTGTGGGTCCAGGAGGATCAGGAATACTGCTCTGGGTACCGCAATGAAAGTCACCACATACCCTGCTCCAGATTACTCCCCGTTCCTCACGCGAGACCCTCCTAAACTCTACTCCTCACGACTTACCTACTTGCCTTCCATCATGGAGTATTATAAAGATACTCAACACAAGTCTGTTTTGGAGAAAAGAATTGTTTATTATAAAATACTCGATCGAGGGAGAAACAGCTTCTACATGAGTTCAATAACTCGGTGACCCAAACTAGTTGTTCTCGCCAAACAATCTTGGGTTACTGGTTTTCATACAATCAAAATACATACAAAATCATAAAGTTCCATGCGGAGGCTTTCCATTTGCTGTTTCCCTGCTGCGTCACAAACTTTTCACCTAACAACTATAATTAATTGGTTAATACAATTATATTGCAGCAAATTTCGTTACATCCCCTGTGCGCCGTTTTTCTGATAAGTTACGTGGTCACATCATTCTGCAGTTCCTTGAACTGTTGTCTTCTTCAATTGTCCTTTGTTTCCCATAATCACTTACCACCCCAATTCAGCTAGCCTTGGAATGTATTCTTCCCAACTATCTGGTTTTATACTGTGCTATCTTCGTTGACTTCAGTCTCAACTCATTCTAACGACGCAGTTAGCTGGATTTTATAACTTCTTTGTTTTAGTTTTTGATAACAGCAAAACACATTTTGTGAGAATTGTTTCAGTTCAATGAGACTGAACTGCAAAGCTCAAGATTGCTTAAGATTTTAACTTTACTGAATTTATTTTCCCCGACTAATTTGTTTCTACTACAATCCCCCATTTGATCAGGTGGTTACCCAAAATACCCACCATGAAATGTCATGTATGTAACCACAATGTAACGCCATTGTATTACTGTATACACACAACCTAGATGCACATCTTGACCACAAGGGGTGAACTTGTGGGAGACATTCCTTACCTGATCTCCCAGGTATATAAAGGAGGTCCCACGCAGGGTCATCACTTGTGGAGTGCTGTAAATAAAGAGTTGAGGTCAGAGAGTGTCCTTGTCCCTAGAATGTGCCTTGTGTGGTTTCATGCAGTAGAGTAAGGACTTTACATTGGCGACGAGAAATGGGAAATCACGAACCATGAGAATGGCCACCGGTAGCACAGAGGAACGGTACTGTGTTGGGGAAGACTGGGACAATTTTGTCGAGAGGCTTCAGCAAAGCTCCGTTGCGAAAGAATGGCTGGGGGATGCAGCGGCCGACAAGCGAAGGGCTCATCTCTTGACCAGCTGCGGACCAAAGACTTACGCACTCATGAAGGACTTACTAGCGCCTGAGAAGCTGTCAAAAAAAACCTTTGAAGAACTTACCAAACTGAACGGGGAGCACCTCAAACCGGCGAGTAGCATACATATGGCCCAATACAGATTATGCACCCACCGACATCATGAAGGACAGAGCATACCGGACTTCGTAGCGGACCTCCGGCGTTTGGCCAGCCTCTAAGTTCACAGACGCCTGCAGGGGGGAGATGCTAAGGGACTTCTTTATCGAGGGCATCGGTCATGCGGGAATTTTCCGCAAATTAATTGAGACCAAGGATTTGACCTTGGAAGCGGCGGCATTGTGAGCTCAAACTTTCATGACGGGGGAGGAGGAGACGAAAATAATATACGCACGCAATTCTGCCTCTAACGTGGCGATGGGTCAGGGAGTCAATATCATCAATGCGACTCAGAGCCTCGCAGGCTGGCAGGGGCTGTCCGACATTCCCCAGATCCCAGAGTAGTACTCCAACAGAGACAATGGCAGACTGAACAGACATTTACGCCATCACAGCGGACAATGCGGCCCGGGATGGGGCCATTGACACCCACTAATAGGGTACTTAAGAGCAGTCAAAGGGACAGTCAGCGCAGAATGCCTGGCCATAGTCCCTTTGTCCCCAACAATGGAAACTTTAACTCGTGCTGGAGGTGTGGGGGAAAACACCCAGCCAGATCTTGCAGATTTCAACTGTTTGTCTGCAGAAATTGCAATCTCAGTGGCCATTTTGCTCAAATGTGCAGGAAGCCTGCAACCAGACTAATATATGAGGCAGATGGACCAGAAGAGGGTCCTTTGAGGCAGGATGACTTTTGGGGCAAATCGATGGACACCGAGGTTCAGCGGGTCCATGTGGTGAATATTCACAATTCATACACCAAAACGCCACCAATAATGATGAGGGTTTTATTAAATGGCATCTCAGTACCCACGGAGCTGGACACTGGAGCCAGCCAGTCACTCATGGGCGTTCAGCAATTTGAGAAGCTATGGCCACTTAAAGCCAGTAGACCCAAATTAGAACGTATTGAGGCACAATTACAGACTTACACCAAAGAAATCATTCCGGTACGAGGCAGTGCAATGTTGGCTGTCACACACAACGGGTTAGTGAATCGGCTGCCACTCTGGATTGTCCCGGGTAATGGACCCACACAGCTGGGGAGGAGCTGGTTAGCCGAGATGAACTGGAAATGAGGGGATGTTCACGCAATGACATCTGTGGAGTGAAGTTCATGCTCACAAGTCCTTCAGCAATTTGTTCACTATTCCAACCTGGCGTTGGGACTTTCAAAGACACCAAAGCAGTAATACACATCACCCCAGACGCCAGGCCAGTCCACCACAAAGCCAGAGCGGGAAAAGATCGAGAGCGAATTGGACCGGCTGTTGAGAGAGAGCATCATCTCGCCTGTTGAATTCAGTGACTGGGCGAGCCCCTTCGTTCCCGTCTTAAAAGCGGATGGCTCTGTCAGGATCTGTGGCGACTACAAGGCCACCATAAATCGGGTGTCCCTGCAAGATCAATACCCGCTCCCGAAAGCGGAGGACCTTTTCGCCACGTTGGCAGACGGCAAGCTGTTCACCAAGTTGGACCTCACCTCAGCCTATATGACCCAGGAACTGGCCGACGAATCTAAACTACTGACCACCATTACCACGCACAAGGGACTGTTCGTTTATAACAGATGCCCGTTTGGCATTCGATCAGCGGCCACGATCTTTCAAAGAAACATGGAAAACCTGCTTAAATGCATTCTTGGAACGATCATATTCCAGGACGACATCCTCATCACGGGTCGAGACACCGAGGAACACCTCCACAATCTGGAGGAGGTGCTACGCCGACTGGACCGGGTAGGCCTGTGACTCAAGAAGTCTAAATGTGTGTTTTTAGCTCCTGAGGTTGAGTTTCTGGGCAGGAGGGTTGCTGCAGATGGGATTCGGCCCACCGAATCCAAAACAGAAGCGATTCGACGAGCACCCAAGCCCTGTAACACATCGGAGTTGAGTTAATTTTTGGGACTGTTGAACTATTGCAGGAACTTTCTGCCGAACTTGTTGGAGCCGCTGCATGTGCTCCTGCGTAAGGGTTGCGATTGGTTTTGGGGGGACTGTCAGGAACGGGCTTTTGATTGGGCGCGAAATCTACTTTGTTCAAACAAGTTGTTGACCCTGTACGACCCCCGTAAAAAAATTGGTTCTGACTTGTGATGTATCGTCCTATGGGGTTGGGTGCTTGTTGCAGCAGAGCAATGCTGAGGGTCAACTACAACCTGTGGCTTATGCCTCTAGGTCGCTCTCTCAAGCAGAACGGGGATATGGGATGGTCGAGAAAGAATCGCTCGCATGAGTCTACGGTGTAAAAAAAATGCATCAGTACCTCTTTGGTAGGAAGTTCGAATTAGAGACAGACCTCAAGCCATTAACATCCCTGTTGTCAGACAGCAAGGCTATCAATGCCAACGCATCAGCCTGCATACAGCATGACTACTCCATCCGGCACCGGCCCGGCACTGAAAATTGCGCCGACCGCTCAGCAGACTTCCACTGGCCACCACTGAGAGGGCAGCGGAGCAAAGCGCCGAGATGGTCATGGCTGTCAATGCCTTTCACAGCGCAGGCTCCCCCATCACAGCCCGCCAAATCAAAATCTGGACAGAGATCGTCTCCTATCCCTGATTAAGAAATGTGTCCTAACTGGGGATTAGGCGCCCGCACACGAGGAGGTCAGACCGTTCCACAAACGGATGGATGAGCTTTCCTTCCAAGCCGACTGCCTACTATGGGGCAGCCGGGTAGTTATGCCCCAGAAGGGCAGGGAGGCATTCATCCGGGAACTCCACAGCAAGCACCTAGGCATTGTGCTGATGAAGGCCATTGCCCGGTCACACGTTTGGTGGCCTGGAATTGATTCAGGCCTGGAACACTGTGTTCGCAGGTGCACGACACGACGTGTGCCCAGCTGGGTAATGCCCCAGGGAGGCCCCACTCAGCCCGTGGCCCTGGTCCACCAAGCCATGGTCACGCATTCATGTTGACTACGCGGGCCCGTTCATGGGAAAAATATTCCTTATTGTGGTAGATGCATACTCGAAATGAATTGAGTGCATCATTCTGAATTCATGCATGTCATCCACCACCGTGGAAAGCCTACGTGCAATCTTTGCAACCCATGGCTTGCCGGACATCCTGGTTAGTGATAATGGCCCATGTTTCACAAGCTACGAATTCCGAGAGTTTATGAAGGGTAATGGCATTAACCACGTCAGGACTGTGCCGTTCAAGCCGGCCTCCAATGGCCAGGTGGAACGTGCGGTCCAAATCATTAAGCAAGGTATGCTCATGCTCAGGATTCTAGGACCCTCCCTGCAATGCCGCCTATCGCGCCTCCTACTGGCCTATAGATCCCGACCGCACTCGCCCACGGGAGTCCCGCCCGCAGAGCTACTAATGAAACGGACACTCAAAACCCGGTTATCCCTCATTCACCCAGTCCTAACCGACATAGTTGAGGGCAAGCGCAAGTCTCAAAATGAGTACCATGACCGCAATTCGAGGGGAAATGTATTGAAATAAATTATCCTGTATTCATCCTCAATCACACCATGGGGACCAAATGGCTTGAGGGTACTGTAATTGACAGAGAGGGGAATAGGGTCCTCGTGGTAAAACTTAATGGTCAGATATGCCGTAAGCACCTGGACCAAGTAAAAAAAAGGTTCAGCATCGACACGGAGGAATCTGAAGAAGACCATGAGATGGAGCTCACACCATCGCCAGTGAACGAGCAACAAGAGCAATCAGAAGAATGCACAGTCCCTGAGGTCAGCCCGGACAGGCCGGAATCACCACAGGTGACAGACACTCACGTCAGTGTCCAACAACCAGAGCCCCAACTGCGGCGCTCCACAAGGGAACGTAGACCACCTGAAAGACTAAACCTATGATCCCAGTAAGACTTTAGGGGGGGGGAGATGATGTCATGTATGTAACCACAATGTAACGCCACTGTATTACTGTATACACACAACCTAGATGCACACCTTGACCACAAGGGGTGAACTTGTGGGAGACACTCATTACCTGATCTCCCAGGTATATAAAGGGAGATCCCACACAGGGTTATCACTTGTGGAGTGCTGTAAATAAAGAGTTGAGGTCAGAGAGTGACCTTGTCCCTAGAATGTGCCTCGTGTGGCTTCATGCAGTAGAGTAAGGACTTTACATGAACAATAGCTTTCTTTTCTCTTACCTTGATTCATGTGTCTCCCGCCCCGGTTTCGTTGATCAGGCGATAGGATTGGGACACTCACGACTCATCAGGTACTCGTGCCATTGTTGTGGTTGCTCCCCATTATGTGGCCCTACCAAAGGCTTTGTGTGTTCATGGTTATTGGCCCTAACCAAGGTTTTTTTTCCTGAGTCTCTTGTATCTGCCTGCACATTCTGCCAGGAGTATCAGTACCACGACCAACTGCACTATGACCAACACATGGGATATAATTCTGATCCCTAGCTTGTAGCTTTGCTCGGGTATACCTCTTCTGTCTTTTGCACTTGTTACATAACAACACCAACCAACTCAAGGCTATTACTATCTGTACTGCCACTAGGGTATGTGAAAGGATCCTTATCCACGGATGTATTTCAACGTTCATAATCTCAAGTACCAAGGCGGGTTTTTCAGGTTATCCTTTATTTCACTGTCCAGTTCTTTGCCTTTATCCTTTAGCTCATAATTTCTTAATGGTCAGTCCTTTGAGCTCAGTTAAATCTTCAAGTAACAGGGGAATTGGTGGTGCTTGCTCTTCTATGTAATCATCAATACTTTGCTTAATCTCATCACTTCTTCCCACTGCCACCAACACTCTGGGAGTAAAGCAAAAGTTAGGCATTGTAACGTTACAAGTCAAGCCTCCGTAATTGTAAGTTCCCAGGCTAGTTACCATACAATATTCTCCTCGTCCTTGATAGGCATAATGTGTGGGTTCGGTTCGGGCAGGGCTTATGTCAATAACACATCCTTCCATAGTATTGTCAAACTCGCAGCAATCCTTGCTCCCATTTCCCACTGGGTGAGGGCATATAGTTAGGCTTCCTTCTCTCTGGCACCCGGATTAAGATATTCCTCTTATCTTTCCATTCTTTTTGATCGCATACTGGTCCATCGGGTATTGGTGGATGTACTCTTTCCCTCATATTATCCTTATGTTTTCAACTTCATATTGAGGATACGGGTATGATCCTTGGTTTGTTACGGGGATCACTAGTATTGTCCCTACCATAGGGGTTTGTTTCCCCTTACATCCTCCTGTAACCGCATACACCCTAGTCATTCCTCTCAGGGTGCAGGCGTCTAATGGTCCAGTGTGCTGTGCCATTTCTTTCAATTGGGTCCTATTTTTCCAATCTGAGACTCGTCCGGTTTGTATCTGATTCATATTATGTCTCACCTGACCAATCATCCATCCTCCATAGACATGATATGTGCCTCTTTTACTGTCCTCGGCATCATCTTCTCGTTCCTGCTTAATTTGTTTCTACTACACCTTCCTATTGTACCGGCTGGAGGCTTCTGGCCACCTAGATTTTCTCTTCCACCCGCTGGCCAGCTGCCGATTTCCATGTATTTCAGGCGGACAGCTGACCGGTGACATGCTGATGAGGTTTTGGGGTTATAATACCTCTGCCTCAAACTTAGGCCTGTAAGTGCATTCTGCCTCACATGTCCAATACAGGCTGGAGGGTGGGGGGGAGGGGGTCGTTAAAATCAACTTTATTATTGTTGATATGATTCCTTTTGGATACAGTATTAGCTTTCTATTGGAGAACAGGAATTATGGGTTAAATCAAGGCCACATATCTATGAAATGCTTACTTTCAGTTTGCAATCTCAGAATTATTAAGGTGAATGAATATGTTTGTGACTAATCAGACATAAAAACATAAGAAATAGGAACAGGAGTAGGCCGTTTGGCCCCAAGAGCTGCCACTAGGGTATGTGAAAGGATCCTTATCCATGGATGTATTTCAACGTTCATAATCTCAAGTACCAAGGCGGATTTTTCAGGTTATCCTTTATTTCACTGTCCAGTTCTTTGCCTTTATCCTTTAGCTCATAATTAATAAGATCATAGCTGATCTGATCATGGACTCAGCTCCACTTAAATTATAATTTGCTTTTCTATTTTTTCTGCCAAAGTAGATAACCACACATTTTCCCACATTATACTCCATCTGCCAAATTTTTGCCCACTCACTTAGCCTGTCTATATCCCTTTGCAGATTTATTGTGTCTTCCTCACAATTTGCTCTCCTACCCATCTTTGTATCATCAGCAAACTTGGCTGCATTACACTCGATCCCTTCATCCAAGTCATTAATATAGACTGTAAATAGTTGAGGCCCCAGCAACGATTCCTGTGACACCCCACTAGTCACTGTTTGCCGACTAGAAAATGACCCCGTTATACCAACTCTCTGTTTTCTGTTAGTTCGCTAATCCTCTATGCATGCTAATATATTACCCCCAATCCCGTGAACTTTTATTTCGTGCAGTAACCTTTTATGTGGCACCTTATCGAATGCCTTCTGGAAATCCAAATACACCACATCCACTGGTTGCCCCTTATCCACTCTGCTCGTTCCATCTTCAAAGAACTCCAGCAAATTTGTCAAACATGATTTCCCTTTCATAAAACCATGTTGACTCTGCTTGATTGAATCATGCTTTTCCAAATGACCTGCTACTGCTTCTTTAATAATGGACTCCAGCATTTTCCCAACAACAGATGTTAGACTAACTGGTCTATAGTTTCCTGCTTTCTGTCTGCCTCCTTTTTTAAATAAGGGCATTACATTTGCGGTTTTCCAATCCGCTGAGAACTCCTCAGACTCTAGTGAATTTTGGTAGATTACAATCAATACATCCACTATCTCTGCAGCCACTTCTTTTAAGATCCTCGGATGTAGGCCATCAGGTCCAGGGGACTTGCCCGCCTTTAGTCCCATTATTTTACCGAGTACTACTTCTTTAGTGATAGTGATTGTATTAAGTTCCTCCCTATAGCCCCTTGATAATCCACTATTGGGATGTTTTTAATGTCTTCTACCGTGAAGACCGATACAAAATATTTGTTCAAAGTCCCTGCCATTTCCCTGTTCGCCATTATTAATTCCCCTGTCTCATCCTCTAAGGGACCAACAGCTGGTTTAGCCACTCTTTTCCTTTTTATGTACCTGCAGAAACTCTGTCTGCTGCCTCTGTTATGTATCTGTTATGTATCTGTTTTTATATTTCGTGCTAGTTTGCTTTCATAATCTATCTTCCCTCTCTTTATTACTGTTTTAGTCATTCTTTGCTGGCTTTTAAAATTTTCCCAATCCTCTGGCCTCCCACTAGTCTTGGCCACTTTGTATGTCCTTATTTTCAATTTGATACCATCCCCTATTTCCTTAGTTAGCCACAGATGATTAGCCCTTCTCTTACAGTCTTTCCTTCTCATTGGAATATATTTTTGTTGAGGTGATTTCTTTGCATCTGACCATAGCCACTGCAAATAGAAAAAGCTAAGATCCCAAGCCAGTTACAAGGAAAGGTTTTATCTTAATCATCATAATACAGGTATAAGCATGCAGTCATAAAATTAGCCCGACTGATCTTACTGCTTGTTCTATTTATTAACTTACAATTCATTAGCTATTCAATTACACATAGCCATCTATATATATACTTTTATCAGGAGTCAAATAATTTTACATATATGTGTATATTCCTACTGCAAGAAAACTACTTAAGAGTTAAAAAAAGAGAAAAATGAATCTTAGAATAAAATCACAAAGACTTATTCAAAGCTGCCAGCTTTATACCAATATCATCTTTCAATTCTAAAGACCTGCAGCTGGAAATACTGATAATCAGTATGGTTCACTAGTTATGGTAATAAGTATTCCAATGCTTCAACTCTGCATCAATATTAGCATTATGCACTCAATATATTATTTATAGAATTTTCATGGCCACATTCTTTATAAACTATCAAAAATGTGTTGTAGTTTTAGTTGTCAATTTTATAAATACAGATATAGTTTTAATGTGGGCAACAATTCAATCTGCATTTCTAAGAATCTTCAAGCATGTGGAGATCAGATTAGTTTATATCAAAATTGAAAGTATGTAGAAAAATGCTCACTTTCAAAGAATTTTGAATTTTTGTATATTTTTACATACCAACAATGTTAGAACTTATAACATCCACTTTAACTTTCTTTTGCCATGGGAGCATTGTTGAGTAACTTTTCTTCTGTTATACCTTTCTTTATTTGTATGGTCTAACTCTTCAGTGTAACTGAAAAGATGAGCACTGTCACCACCAATACTTCTTGTGACCTCCTGCTGGATACATGCCAAGGACTACCCAGGTGTGCGAACCTGTTTTATTCTCCCTGAGTCATGCTAGGGGATGCCACAACATTAGCTTGAAGTTTCTTCCTCATGCAGCTCATTACTCATGACATTTTTGTCCCCTAAAATAATTTTAGTTGCTATATATTTACAGGCATTTTGCTGTTAATGTAATGGGATTACATTCAAATTTAGAAAAAACTGAAAGGCTCTGTTAAATTGTCCATGCTGATGAAGAGTAAAACCCAAAATATTGTTGCTAACAAGAGAAATAAAAACAGGAATTGTAAAGAAATTCAGATTGTTAATGGCCACACGAATAGGTTTTAGAGTATGGAACTTTTCAAATTCCTTTGTTCCACCTTATATTCCAGTGCTCATGTATCCTTTCTGACCTCTTTGACTTGCCCATGTAATTGGTGACAGCACCATTAACCTCTTTCACATCCTCCACTCCATCATTCATACCAACTTCTTTTAACATCCACGAGTCATTTGATGTTCATACTGCTTTCTCTCCACACACCATGCATTACATCCAGCAGCTGGATAATCCTGCCAAATCTCTAAGAAATACTGCCTCCCATTACTGTTATCGTGATGCCTATAATATAATCTTTGTACTAGTTTAGAACTTTAGAAAATTGTTTGGAGCATCAGAAAAATAGAGCGAACATAAAATAACAAGTATCTTAAAGTTTCCTACACAATCGGCTAGAAATTCGGTTTTGGGTCAAAGCGGATTTTTGGACGGAAGAAAAACGCTATAGAAACATAGAAAATAGGTGCAGGAGCAGGCCATTCGGACCTTCGAGCCTGCACCACCATTCAGTATGATCATAGCTGATCATTCCCTCAGTACCCGACCCCTGCCTTCTCTCCGTACCCCCTGATCCCTTTAGCCATAAGGGCCACATCTAACTCCCTTTTGAGTATATCCAACGAACTAGACTCAACAACTTTTTGTGGTAGAGAATTCCACAGGTTCACAATTCTCTGGGTGAAAAAGTTTTTCTTCATCTCGGTCCTATAAGGCTTACCCCTTATTCTTAGACTGTGACCTCTGGTTCTGGACTTCCCCAACATCGAGAACATTCTTCCTGCATGTAACCTGTCCAGTCCCGTCAGAATTTTATAAGTTTCTATGAGATCCCCTCTCATTCTTCTAAATTTCAGTGAGTATAAGCCTAGCCGATCCAGTGTTTCCTCATATGTCAGTCCTGCCATCCCGGGAATCAGTCTGGTGATCTTCGCTGCACTCTCTCAATAGCAAGAACATCCTTCCTCAGATTAGGAGACCAAAACTGCACACAATACTCAAGGTGTGGTCTCACCAAGGCCCTGTACAACTGCAGTAAGACCTCCCTGCTCCTATACTCAAATCCCCTCGCTATGGAGGCCAGCATGCCATTTGCTTTCTTTACTGCCTGCCGTACCTGCATGCCTACCTTCAATGACTGATGTACCATGACACCCAGGTCTCTTTGCACCTCCCCTTTTCCTAATCTGTCACCATTCAGATAATATTCTGCCTTCCTGTTTTTGCCACCAAAGTGGATAACCTCACATTTATCCACATTATACTGCATCTGCCATGCATTTGCCCACTCACATAACCTGTCCAAGTCCCCCCTGCAGCCTCTTGGCATCCTCCTCACAGCTCGCACTGGCACCCAGCTTAGTGTCATCTGCAAACTTGGAGATATTACAGTCAATTCCTTCGTCCAAATCATGAACATATATTGTGAATACATTGACTTTATCCTGCAGTTCAGCCTTCAGCCGTCTGAGGAAAAGAGTGTTTGAAGACCAGGCCCTCAAATCTACCACCAAGCTCATGGTCTACAGGGCTGTAGTAATATCCGCCCTCCTGTATGGATCTGAGGCATGGGCAATGTATCGAAGGCACCTCAAGTCCCTGGAGATATATCACCAACGATGTCTCCGCAAGATCCTGCAAATCCCCTGGGAGGACAGGCGCAACAACATCAGTGTCCTCGTCCAGGCTAATATCCCCAGTATTGAAGCACTAACCACACTCGATCAGCTTCGCTGGGCAGGCCACATAGTTCGCATTCCAGATACGAAACTCCCAAAGCAAATGCTTTATGCGGAGCTCCTTCATGGTAAAGGAGCCAAAGGTGGGCAGTGGAAATGTTACAAGGACACCCTCAAAGCTTCCCCAGTAAAGTGCGTCATCACCACTGACACCTGAGAGACCCTGGCCGAAGACCGCCCGAGGTGGAGAAAGTGCATCCGGGAGGGCATTGAGCTCTTCGAGTCTCAACGCAAAGAGCGTGAAGAGGTCAAGCGCAGGCAGTGGAAGGACCGCGCGGCAAACCAGCTCCACCCACCCCTTCCTCAACGAATGTCTGTCCCACCTGTAACAGGGTCTGTGGCTCTTGTATCGGACTGTTCAGCCATCAAAGAACTCACTTTGGGAGTGGAAACAAGTCTTCCTCGATTCCGAGGGACTGCCTATGATGATGATTGTAAATAGCTGGGGTCCCAGCAGTGAACCCTGCGGCACCCCACGAGTCACTGCCTGCCATTCTGAATAGGACCCCTTTATTCCCACTCTTTGCTTCGTGTCTGCCAACCAGTTCTCTATCCACGTCAATACATTACCCCAATACCATGTGCCTTAATTTTGCACACCAATCTCTTGTGTGGCACCTTGTCAAAAGACTTTTGAAAGTCCAAATACACCACATCCACTGGTTCTCCCTTATCCACTCCATGAGTTACATCCTCAAAAAACTCTAGAAGATTTGTCAAGAATGATTTTCCTTTCATAAATCCATGCTGACTTGGACCGGTCCTGTCACTGCTTTCCAGATGCGCTGCTATTACATCTTTAATAATTGATTCCAACATTTTCCTCACCACCGATGTCAGGCTAACTGGTCTATAATTCCCTGTTTTCTCTTTTTTAAAAAGTGGGGTTACATTAGCTACCCTCCAATCCATAGGAACTGACCCAGTGTCCATGGAATGTGGGAACATTACCACCAATGCATCTACTATTTCTCGGGCCACTTCCTTAAGTACTCTGAGATGCAGACTATCAGGCCCTGGGGATTTATCGGCCTTCAATCCCTTCAATTTCCCTAACACCATTTCATAGAAACATAGAAACATAGATGCAGGAGTAGGCCATTCGGCCCTTCGAGCCTGCACCACCATTCAATAAGACCATGGCTGATCATTCCCTCAGTACCCCTTTCCTGCTTTCTCTCCATACCCCTTGATCCCTTTAGCCGTAAGGGCCATATCTAACTCACTCTTGAATATATCCAATGAACTAACATCAACAACTTTCTGCGGCAGGGAATTCCACAGGTTAACAACTCTCTGAGTGAAGAAGTTTCTCCTCATCTCAGTCCTAAATGGCCTACCCTTATCCTAAGACTGTATCCCGTGGTTCTGGACTTTCCCAACATCGGGAACATTCTTCCCGCATCTAACCTGTCCAGTCCCATCAGAGTCTTATACGTTTCTATGAGATCCCCTCTCATTCTTCTAAACTTCAGTGTATAAAGGCCCAGTTGATCCAGTCTCTCCTCATATGTCAGTACAGCCATCCTTGGAATCAGTCTGGTGAACCTTTGCTGCACTCCCTCAATAGCAAGAACGTCCTTCCTCAGATTAGGAGACCAAAACTGAACACAATATTCCAGGTGAGGTCTCACCAAGGCCCTGTACAACTGCAGCAAGACCTCCCTGCTCCTATACTCAAATCCTCTAGCTATGAAGGCCAACATACCATTTGTCTTCTTCACCGCCTGCTGTACCTGCATGCCAACTTTCAATGACTGATGAACCATGACACCCAGGTCTCGTTACACCTCCCCTTTTCCTAATCTGCCACCATTCAGATAACATACTGCCTTCGTGTTTTTGCCCCCAAAGTGGATAACCTCACATTTATCCATATTATACTGCATCTGCCATGCATTTGCCCACTCACCTAACCTGTCCAAGACACCCTGCAGCCTCTTAGCATCTTCCTCACAGCTCACACCGCCACCCAGTTTAATGTCATCTGCAAACTTGGAGATATTACACTCAATTCCTTCATTTAAATCATTAATGTATATTGTAAAGAGCTGGGGTCCTAGCTCTGAGGTCTGCGGCACTCCACTAGTCACTGCCTGCCATTCTGAAAAGGACCCGTTTATCACGGCACTCTGCTTCCTGTCTGCCAACCAGTTCTCAATGCACATCAGTACATTACCCCCAATACCATGTGCTTTGATTTTGCACACCAATCTCTTGTGTGGGACCTTGTCAAAAGCCTTTTGAAAGTCCAAATACACCACATCCATTGGTTCTCCCTTGTCCACTCTGCTAGTTACATTCTCAAAAAATTCCAGAAGATTCGTCAAGCATGATTTCCCTTTCATAAATCCATGCTGACTTGGACCGATCCTGTCACTGCTTTCCAAATGCGCTGCTATTTCATCCTTAATGATTGATTGCAACATTTTCCCCACTGCTGATGTCGGTCTATAATTATCCGTTTTCTCTCTCCCTCCTTTTTTAAAAAGTGGTATTACATTAACTACCCTCCAGTCCATGGGAACTGATCCAAAGTCGATAGACTGTTGGAAAATGATCACCAATGCATCCACTATTTCTAGGATCACTTCCTTAAGTACTCTGGGATGCAGACTATCAGGCCCCGGTTATTTATCGGTCTTTAATCCCATCAATTTCCCTAACACAATTTCCTGACTAATAAGGATATCCTTCAGTTCCTCCTTCTCACTAGACCCTCGGTCACCTAGTACATCTGGAAGGTTATTTGTGTCTTCCTTCATGAAGATAGAACCAAAGTATTTGTTCAATTGGTCTGCCATTTCTTTGTTCCTCATTATAAATTCACCTGAATCCGACTGCAATGGACCTATGTTTGTCTTCACTAATCTTTTTCTCTTCACATATCTAAAAGCTTTTGCAGTTTTTATGTTCCCGGCAAACTTCCTCTCGTACTCCATTTTCCCCTCTTAATTAAATGCTTTGTCCTCCTCTGCTGAATTCTAAATTTCTCCCAGTCCTCAGATTTGCTGCTTTTTCTGGCCAATTTATATGCCTCTTCCTTGTATTTAACACTATCCTTAATTTCCCTTGTTAGCCACGGTTGAGCCACCTTCCCCGTTATATTTTTACTCCAGACAGGGATTGTTGAAGTTCATCCATGTGATCTTTAAATGTTTGCCATTGCCTATTCACCGTCAAACCCTTCAAGTATCATTTGCCAGTCTATTCTAGCCAATTCACGCCTCATACCATCGAAATTACCTTTCCCCAAGTTCAGGACCCTAGTTTCTGAATTAACTGTGTCACTCTCCATCTTAATAAAGAATTCTACCATATTATGGTCACTCTTCCCCAAGGGGCCTCACACAACAAGATTGCCAATTAGTCCTTTCTCATTACCCAGCTAGGATGGCCAGTTCTCTAGTTGGTTCCTTGACATATTGGTCGAGAAAACCATCCCTAATACACTCCAGGAAATCCTCTTCCACTGCATTGCTACCAGTTTGGTTGGCCCAATCAAAAGTAGATTAAAGTCGCCCATGATAACTGCTGTACCTTTATTGCACACATCTCTTATTTCTTGTTTGATGCTGTCCCCAACCTCACTACTACTGTTTGGTGGTCTGTACACAACTCCCACTAGCGTTTTCTGCCCTTTGGTATTCCGCAGCTCCACCCATACCGATTCCACATCATCCAAGCTAATGTCCTTCCTTACTATTGCATTAATTTCCTCTTTAACCAGCAACGCCACCCCGCCTCCTTTTCCTTTCTGTCTATCCTTCCTAAATGTTGAATACCCCTGGATGTTGAGTTCCCAGCCTTGGTCACCCTGAGCCATGTCTCCATGATGCCAATTACATCATATCCGTTAACTGCTGTCTGCGCAGTTAATTCGTCCACCTTATTCCGAATACTCCTCGCATTGAGGCACAGAGCCTTCAGGCTTTCCTTTTTAACAGACTTTGCCCCTTTAGAATTTTGCTGTAATGTGGCCCTTTTTGTTTTTTGCCTTGGGTTTCTCTGCTCTCCACTTTTACTATTCTCCTTTCTATCTTTTGCTTCTGCTTCCATTTTATTTCCCTCTGTCTCCCTGCATAGGTTCCCATCCCCCTGCCATATTAGTTTAACTCCTCCCCAACAGCACTAGCAAACACTCCCCCTCGGACATTGGTTCCGGTCCTGCCCAGGTGCAGACCGTCCGGTTTGTACTGGTCCCACCTCCCCCAGAACCGGTTCCAATGTCCCAGGAATTTGAATCCCTCCCTTCTGCACCACTCCTCAAGCCACGTATTCATCTGAGCTATCCTGCAATTCCTACTCTGACTAGCACGTGGCACTGGTAGCAATCCTGAGATTACTACTTTTGAGGCCCTACTTTTTAATTTAGCTCCTAGCTCCCTAAATTCGTTTCATAGAACCTCATCCCGTTTTTTACCTTTTTCGTTGGTACCTATATGCACCATGACAACTGGCTGTTCACCCTCCCTTTCCTGACTGATAAGGATTTCCCTCAGTTCCTCCTTCTCGCTCGACCCTCGGTCTCCTCGTATTTTCAGGAGGTTATTTGTGTCTTCCTTAGTGAAGATAGAACCAAAGTATTTGTTCAATTTGTTTGCCATTTCCTTGTTCCCCATTATGAATTCACCTGATTCTGACTGCAAGGGACCTACATTAGTCTTCACTAATCTTTTTCTCTTCACATATCTATAAAAGCTTGCAGTCAGTTTTTATGTTCCCTGCAAGCTTCCTCTCATACTCTATTTTCCCCCTGCTAATTAAACCCTTAGTCCTCCTCTGTTGAATTCTAAATTTCTCCCAGTCCTTGGCTTTTTCTGGCCAATTCATATGCCTCTTCCTTGGATTTTAACACTTTCCCTTGTTAGCTACGGTTGAGCCACCTTCCCTTTTGTATTCTTATGCCACACAGGGATGTACAATTGTTGCATGACTTCTCTATGATTTCAAGTCGAACATTCGGGAAAAATGGAAAAAAATGTGCCCACCGGGAAAAATCGGCGTTGCACAAAGAATCGTGGCACAAACTGAATTTTCTGCAACTTTTCTCCGAAGCCGATACCGCTGCGAGTTGGGCCTAGGGAGGGGGAAAACAATTTTTTTTCCCAAAAAAATTTTTTAAAAATCACAAAACATTCTCAAGACCCTTTTCTAGCGAATCGCTGCAAAAGAATTTTAAAATAAAAACTTTAACTTACCTTTTTGCAGGGTTTTATACCTGCCGCCGTTCCAAGAGCTGCTCCAACAGGTTTATCCTCTGTGGTTTTATTCTCCCATCTATGGGTGCGGCGCCAGCCAAATATCGGGCGAAAGTACTTTTTCCAATCTTGCATGCCAGCAGTCCGCTCCCCAGCGGTCTTTCAAAACCGCCGGCGCAAGACTTCAGGGAATATCCCATCGCACCGTTTTCTGCCCAAAATGCCGAAATACTGCCGAAAAACCCGGCGCAAGGTTGCGGAATTTCCAGCCCAATGAATTGCTCATTGCAGTGCAGTGACTGCTGCATAGGAAAATACACATGTCTAAATAGGTATTTACTGCATATTCCATTATTGATAGATTTGTGCAAAAAGCAGTGCCATGCAATGCCATATGGATCTGAGGTCTATGCAGAACTAGCTGATCCCAGCCAGAGCATATTTTGGGCTGCCAGGATTGGTCTCAATGTAGTTGGGCTGAAGAGAGGAAAATCATTCAAGGGCCTCTGTTGGAACTTGCACACGATGTTGTCGGAGGAGAAATACCCTATCTATATTCACAGGTTAGGCTCACATATGAAGAATGACTACTTGGATAAGGTGCCAGAGGGGTGGTGGCATTCATGGAAGCCCAACAAGGGTCAACACTTTCAAGAGAAGAGATAAGGGGAGAACTTTGGGGAAAAAAAATGTTTAACATATTATCCTGTAATTAAAATGATTCATGGAATATTCATTAAAATTGAAGTACAATAAAAGTGAATTAAAATTAGTTCATGAACCGTGTCAAAATATAAATGTCAGAAACACTATGCCGACTTATTGGGTCACTCAGTGACAGTTAAATTAATTATTTAATTTGCAAAAGGTTAGTGGACTAGAGATCAAAATTATACTGATCATTCAAAAAATTGGCTTCAGTGAGGGTTAGTCCCTAGCACTGTTAACAGTCCTATCAGTGTTTATTTCAACATGGGGTGTGGTACAACTGATGCACAGCAGATGAGTCAATCATAACTCACCTGCCATAATACTGTGTAGAGTCACTTGTTAGTAATCTAACAGTGCTGTTAAACATGGTAAGGGACAGGACTAGATTATCCAATGGTTATTATTTTAACGCTGACATTTAAAATGAATGGGGCAACACCAGCGTTAAGATAATGCAGATAAGAAAATTTAAGCTACAGAATCTAATTGTAATTAACGAGAATTATTCCAAATAAACCAACGGAAGTATAATGAGCCCTATTGACTCTTGCAGATATAGTGCCGGGACAGCAAATTAGTTTTGGGAGTGGGGGTGAAAGCACGGAAGCCATAAACAGTGAGTATGTCTGGCATAGGAGAAAAGGGGAGAGTGTTAATGCAATGTCATGTATCTAGTGCACTTAGAATAAAATCAAGAAGAAGGTGTCTGACTTGAGGAGGTGGATAGGCAATGAAGATTACTGTGAATTTCTCTATTACAGAAAGTCACAACAGGCACAGATCTCAGCATACATAATGCTACACTGACAATTCTACAGAAGCTTACTATTTGTACTGTTCAATGTGAAATTTTGTAAAGAAAAATAAAGCAGATTATGGGGCTGATATTTTTGGAAGCGGTGTTGCAGGAGGTCTTGCAAAGAAAGGTGGTCCTTTTTTCCAGCTGGGAGCTAACCTTCAGTGAAGAGCAGTGCCAGAGCAGCCGAGATGTAAGTGGCTGGATGGGTAAATGCAGTGCCAGCTGTACCTGGAAGCATGTCAGGTAGACATTTCCTGATCTCAAAGAAGGTGGCAATGTAAGTGCTGCTCACATATGGCCTCCTAAGATGTCAGCCTGCCTCAGTGATAGCACTTGTCTTTGAGTCAGAAGATAATGTATTCAAAGTCCAGACACCTGAACACATGGGGCTCAATTTTCCCCAGTGATTTGCAACGTTTTTTTGGAGCAGGCTGTTTTTTTGGCCTAAGTTAAAAAACCAGTTTCCCAAATCAATTTGCGCCAGTGTAATTCAGTTAGTTACAATTTTTTTTAGGTAAGCTTTTTTTTCAGCCAAAGGGGGCATAACATAAGAACATAAGAAATAAGAACTGGAGTAGGCCATATGGCCCCTCGAGCCTGCACCGCCATTCAATAAGATCATGGCTGATCTGATCATGGACTCAGCTCCACTTCTCCACCCGCTCCCCATAACCCCTTATCCCCTTATCGTTTAAGAAACTGTCTATTTCTAAAATTAATTTATTAATTTACAGCTCTCTGTGGCAGCGAATTCCACAGATTTACAACCCCCTGAGAGAAAAAATTTCTCCTCATCTCAGTTTTAAATGGGCGGCTCCTTATTATAAGATCATGCCCTCTAGTTCTAGTCTCGCTCATCAGTGGAAACATCCTCTCTGCATCCACCTTGTCAAGCCCCCTCATAATCTTATACATTTCATTAAGATCACCTCTCATTCTTCTGAATTCTAATGAGTAGAGGCCCAACCTACTCAACCTTTCTTCATAAGTCAACCCCCTCATCTCCAGAATCAACTTTGTGAACCTTCTCTGAACTGCCTCCAAAGCAAGTATATCCTTTCGTGAATATGGAAACCAAAACTGCACGCAGTATTCCAGGTGTGGCCTCACCAATACCCTGTAATAGCTGTAGCAAGACTTCCCTGCTTTTATACTCCATCCCCTTTGCAATAAAGGCCAAGATTCCATTGGCCTTCCTGATCACTTGCTGTACCTGCATACTATCCTTTTGTGTTTCATGCACAAGTACCCCCAGGTCCCACTGTACTGCAGCACTTTGCAATCTTTCTCCATTTAAATAATAACTTGCTCTTTGATTTTTTCTGCCAAAGTGCATGACCTCTCACTTTCCAACATTATACTCCATCTACCAAATTTTTGCCCACTCACTTAGCCTGTCTATGTCCTTTTGCAGATTTTGTGTGACCTCCTCACACATTGCTTTTCCTCCCATCTTTGTGTCGTCAGCAAACTTGGCTACGTTACACTCAGTCCCTTGTTCCAAGTCGTTAATATAGATTGCAAATAGATGGAATCCCAGCACTGATCCCTGCGGCACCTCACTAGTTACTGGTTGCCAACCAGAGAATGAACCATTTATCCCGACTCTCTGTTTTCTGTTAGTTAGCCAATCCTCTATCCATGCTAATATATTACCCCCAACCCTGTGAACTTTTTTTATCTTGTGCAGTAACCTTTTATGTGGCACCTTGTCAAATGCCTCCTGGAAGTCCAAATACACCACATCCACTGGTTCCCCTTTATCCACCCTTTTCATTACATCCTCAAAGAATTCCAGCAAATTTGTCCCTTCATAAATCCTGACTCTGCCAGACCGAATTTTGCTTTTCCAAATGTCCTGCTACTGCTTCTTTAATAAAGAACTCCAATATTTTCCCAACCACAGATGTTAGGCGAACTGGTCTATAGTTTCCTGCTTTTTGTCTGCCTCCTTTTTTATCCGCGCCAATTCTGGCCATTTAGGCAAGTTTGGCTAGCTGAGAGTTACTCCAGTTCTGCTTAGGCCAGCGCATGTGGCCTACATGTGGCCAACATTCCATTGACTCTGGATCAGCTCCTATGGAGTGGAGGGTAGCCAATGTAACCCCACTTTTTAAAAAAGGAGGGAGAGAGAAAACAGGGAATTATAGACCGGTCAGCCTGACATCGGTAGTGGGTAAAATGATGGAATCAATTATTAAGGATGTCATAGCAGTGCATTTGGAAAGAGGTGACATGATAGGTCCAAGTCAGCATGGATTTGTGAAAGGGAAATCATGCTTGACAAATCTTCTGGAATTTTTTGAGGATGTTTCTAGTAGAGTGGACAAGGGAGAACCAGTTGATGTGGTATATTTGGACTTTCAGAAGGCTTTCGACAAGGTCCCACACAAGAGATTAATGTGCAAAGTTAAAGCACATGGGATTGGGGGTAGTGTGCTGACATGGATTGAGAACTGGTTGTCAGACAGGAAGCAAAGAGTAGGAGTAAATGGGTACTTTTCAGAATGGCAGGCAGTGATTAGTGGGGTACCGCAAGGTTCTGTGCTGGGGCCCAGCTGTTTACATTGTACATTAATGATTTAGATGGGGGGATTAAATGTAGTATCTCCAAATTTGCAGATGACACTAAGTTGGGTGGCAGTGTGAGCTGCGAGGAGGATGCTATGAGGCTGCAGAGCGACTTGGATAGGTTAGGTGAGTGGGCAAATGCATGGCAGATGAAGTATAATGTGGATAAATGTGAGGTTATCCACTTTGGTGGTAAAAACAGAGAGACAGACTATTATCTGAACAGTGACAGATTAGGTAAAGGGGAGGTGCAACAAGACCTGGGTGTCATGGTACATCAGTCATTGAAGGTTGGCATGCAGGTACAGCAGGCGGTTAAGAAAGCAAATGGCATGTTGGCCTTCATAGTGAGGGGATTTGAGTACAGGGGCAGGGAGGTGTTGCTATAATTGTACAGGGCCTTGGTGAGGCCACACCTGGAGTATTGTGTACAGTTTTGGTCTCCTAACCTGAGGAAGGACATTCTTGCTATTGAGGGAGTGCAGCGAAGGTTCACCAGAATGATTCCCGGTATGGCGGGACTGACCTATCAAGAAAGACTGGATCAACTGGGCTTGTATTCACTGGAGTTCAGAAGAATGAGAGGGGACCTCATAGAAACGTTTAAAATTCTGATGGGTTTAGACAGGTTAGATGCAGGAAGAATGTTCCCAATGTTGGGGAAGTCCAGAACCAGGGGTCACAGTCTCAGGATAAGGGGTAAGCCATTTAGGACCGAGATGAGGAGAAACTTCTTCACCCAGAGAATGGTGAACCTGTGGAATTATCTACCACAGAAAGTTGTTGAGGCCAATTCACTAAATATATTCAAAAAGGAGTTAGATGAAGTCCTTACTACTAGGGGGATCAAAGGGTATGGCGAGAAAGCAGGAATGGAGTACTGAAGTTGCATGTTCAGCCATGAACTCATTGAATGGCGGTGCAGGCTCAAAGTGCCGAATGGCCTACTCCTGCATCTATTTTCTATGTTTCTATGATTCTGCAGAAAAACCTTCTGGAGAGTTAAAGAAATCAGTGTGGGTAATGAAATTGGCGCAGGTAAGTGCAGCAGATGCCCAGACAGCAGCAGCAGGAGAGGTAAGAGGGGGACGGGCAGAGGGGGGGTGGGGGGGCGGAAGAGAGTGGGTGGGGGGGGGGGGAAGCCTTTCAGGTGTAGTTAGGTGTGGGGACCGGGAGGGAGGAGTCCATTCGACCTGAGATACGGGCAGGGGAGCGGACCGGGAGTCCATTCGGCCAAGGCTAGGGACAGGTGAGCGGCCCAACAAGGCACTCGGGGCCAGGGTCGGATGAGGGATCAGACCAGCAAGCCCTTCGGCCAGGGCTAGGGGCGGGGAAGCGGGACTGGCAAGGCACTTGGTGCTGGGGGTGGGGTGGAGGCGGGGGTGGGGGGGGGGAGCTGGACCGGCACCAGCAAGGGGCGGGCTCGGCAAGCAGACCGGCAAGCCTTTCGGCCAGGGCTCGGTGCGGGGAGCGGGACCGGCTTTAATAATTGGAGGTAAGTTGCTGCAATATATTTTAATGTGTTTTTAAGTTGATGCAATATGTTTTAATGTGTTGGGAGTGGGCTGTATGTTTCACTTTGCAGCCTCAGCTCACTTTGTGTCCCTGGTTACCGTGGCAACCCGATCTTTTTGACGCAGATCAAGGCTCCACCCCTAAAACTCAAGGACAGGATAGGCCACGCCAAAATGAAGAAATCCAATGGGGAAACTTAGAACATTTATTTTTGGCGTAATTGGGCCACGCAAAAACGGGCGTAACTCTTCAAATACGCAAAAAAAAGCTTTGGGGAAAATTGAGCCCATAATTTAGGCTGATATTTTAATGAAGTACTGAAGGAATGCTGCACTGTTGGAGGTGCCATTTTCAGATGAGATGCTAAACCAACATGCATCTCTCAGGTGGATGTAAAAGATCATGTGACACTCTTTGAAGAAGAGCAGAAAAGTATTCCTAGTATCCTGGCCAACATTTATCCCTCAAGCAACATCACACAAAAAAAATTATCTGGTAATTTATTTCATCGCTGAACTTTGCTGCGCACAAATTGTTTGCCACGTGTCTACATTATGACAATGACTACATTTCAAAAGTACTTCATTGACTCCCTGAGGTTATGAAAGGTACTTTATGGGCCCAAATTTCCCCAGCCGCTTAGAGCGGCGTAGTTAGCCGTGGTACACCGACTTCGTGGAGGAAAAAACACGGTGAAAATTTACCGGGATAATCTGGCTGTTCCAGGATCCCTGTGGTCCCGTGGCGTGGCGCTGAGAAACCTGCGGGGGACAGAGCTTTGGCCGCGCTTGCTCAGCGCAGCCGGCAGGGGGTGCGGGGCTTGGGCCCAGCGTGTCCTCGAGTGCCGGCAGGGGGACGCATTTCCGTTTCAGTGTGCGCACACTGCGCATTTTAGCGTGCGTGCATGCGCAATGTGGCAGGAAGCTTGGCAATCGGCCAATTAAAGGGAGAGCGTCCTCAGTGCCTCAGCAGCATTGGCAATGGACCATATATAAAGGTAAGGTGTGAATAGTGATTTTTGGGTGGCTGAGAGAGTGGAAAGGAGTGCTGCATAGGTGGAAGAAAGGTGAGAATTGTGATTTCAAGATTACCTGAGTGTAAGTCCAATACACCAATGACGCAAGAGCGTGCAACAAGAACAAAGAATTTCCTCCATGAGGAAGTGGAGAAACTAGTCACTGTCACTGAGGAGAGATGGCTGGAGCTGGATATCACTAAGAGTGGTCCCACAAAAGTTCCACCAAAAGAAATGAGAAGACGATGGAACCTAGTTGCAGAAGAATACTCCACAGGGGTGAATACTGCAAGATCTGGAGCCAGTGCAAAAAGAAATGGCAGGACATTGGTGAAGTAGCGAGTGTAAGTAATATCTTCATCTTTAAATGGGATCGCAATTGTAAATGTGACCATCTGTATATGTCCCACCCATCAGAAGCGCACCATGTGTGAAAAGTTATATTTTCATCTTTGCAGAAGAAATTGGCCCACAACAAAAGGGAAAGACTTAGAACAGGAGGAGGGCCGCCAAAACTGCACCAACTATCACCCCTGGAACAGAGGGTTGTTGCCTTGCTGAATCGAACCTGCAGAAAAAGAATCAGCTCTGCACAAGCTGGACCCACACGCAAGGGTGAGGGTGCATCATTAAAATGCATGTTCGCCCTTCAAATCAAACTGCTGACTGGCCTGCTACACATGAGACTACTCATGCCACCCATCCTGCCCCCTCCTGCGCTGCTAACCATTTCTGCAAAATACAACCGAAGACAATCCTGAACATCCTGAAGATCCACCAGAAGATCCAGATGCGTGCGCTCCAGACCAATGCGGGTGGGGGGGGAGGAGGAGTCCATGGAAATGTGTTCAGTCCATAGTACAGGGCATCACACTGCCAGAAACCTCCATGAGCTCTGCGGCGACATTCCATGGTTTCACACCTTCTGAGGCTGCGGGTCCCAATGGCGGCGATGAAATGCATGTTGGAACACCCAGTGCCCCACCGTCCCAGCCTGCGCCTCGCACTGGAGGGGTGCCACTAGGCAGATCCACGGTGAGGGGAAGGAGAAGCCGACCAGCCTCTCCTGAGACGTCGCCTTCATCAGGTGTACATGAGGAGACCAATGCCCTTACAAGATCACTCGTGGCGACCATCAGTGAGGTGCATGATGAGGTAGCAGCATTGTCGGGAGAAATATCAGCACTGAGACGGGAACTGAGGGCAGGCATTTCAGAGGGTGAGAAAACGATGGCAGATGCCATGAGGAAGCTAGCTGCTGCAATAAGGGCACAAAGGCCGGATACTCAAATGCCACTCCCATTTCAATCCACGCACCAGCCACCGGTGAAACCCAACCCGCCCCCACCACCATCACTGACCCTATGAGGAAGTGCACTTTCCCCGAGATGTGGGTGAGGGATGGGTGCAGCCTTTCTTTGCTGTTGTTGTTGTTGTCGTTGAAGTGCATTGTAAAATATCCAATAAAAGATATTTTGCATTAAAACTGAATCATGTTCCATTAGGACTACACATCATTTAGGAACAACTGTAAAAAGTAAAAATCCGTCACCCCTAGTCATGTGTGCCTGCCGCCCCTAGCCTTGGCGGGAGGGCTAGCCGATGTGTTCTGCAGTCGGCAAGGTAGGACTGCTCTATTTTTAGTAGCTGATTTATCTTTCATTTATTTTTGATGATGTTGTGCAGCTGTTGTGCTGAAGATGTTATGATGTTGTGAAGGTATTTAGTGCTTTAGAATCCTCTAACTCACCTTCCCCTTCCCCCCCCCCCCCCCCCCTATCTCTGGCTACCTGCGCCGATTTCTTAAATGTAGGTAAGGTTTTTATGTGCCTGCAAAAGTGGCCACATACACTGGCCTAAGTTAGTTTGGAGTAACTTTTAGCTGACCAAATTTGCTTCTATGGCCAAAAGAGGCATAAGTGGCTTTGTTACGCCCCCTTTTGGAGAGAAAAAACTAAACTAGAAAAAAACCTAACTAACTGACTTACACTGGAGCAAGTTAAATGGGGAAATTTGCGATTTTTAAGTTACTCCAAAAAAAGCTACTTACTCCAAAAAAAAAAACGGGTAACTCCTGGGGAAATTGGAGCCCAAAATATGTACATTCACTTTTTCTTTTTCTTCCAAAATGTTGCCGTACCATGCATCGTAACAGCACTTAAGTATAAGCTTGTTGCTGCATCATAGACAAACACTCTAACAACTGCTCACACACTTTCCAAATGCTCACCTTTTCCCATGACATTCTGCATTGCCAGTAAGACAAGGCTGTTGCCCTGCTTCACTACAGTACAACAGGGACTATGCTTCAAAAGTATTTCATTAGCTGTGAAGCACTTAGGGATGTCCTAAGGTCATGAAAGGTGCCATATAAATGTAAGTTATCTCTCTATTTTTCTCTCCCATTAAGTGAGGCACACAATCACCGAGCACACTGCCCAAACCAGATACCTGCATAATGCATGTTCACACAGTCACGTAATGTGTATACTGGCCTGAGCACTCAGGTTAAATGCATCCTTCCTCATAACAACATTTCTTCATTTTATGCGCTTGCAGTAGATAGCCGCACATAACCGGCACCAATATCTACAGACAGGTAGGGTTACCCCAGCACTGCATTCCTTGGCTCTTCTGAGGAGAGGTCCTTTGCGATTCTGAAAGTGGAGGTAACGGAGGAACTGAAGGTGGGGAAGGCAGCTGACTTCTCCAAACTAGTGGCTAGTATCATGTTTTGCTTTTCATTCCTTATCTTCTTATTCACGCACTCATTCAGTCCTTCAACGTCAACTTACATTTATATACATGACAATATATTCCGATGTAAGGTTCTGTTTCAAGGCCGGTCTTCCTGTCAGCATTCCAAAATATCATCTTCTTCTCTCTAGGTGCCAAACAGGAGATGTTTAGTCTGTCCAAATTATCAGCTTCAAACAAGCAGCTCATCACACCTTATGCCAGCTCTGCATTATCAAGCACCCTCAGAGATATATGTACTCTGGGAGTCAGGTAGTGAGTTGCTAGAGGGAGCACTTAGTGAAGCACAGAGCAAGAGTGAGGAGAAAAAAGAAACTGCAACCTGCTGGCCAGAGAACCAAGTTCAGGGCTCCTTCAATTAGTGAGCCAAGAGATTGGATTTCACAGCGCATGCTTCCCACTGCAGTTTGTAAGCAATTATCAGCAATTCATGTAGTCATCTGAGAGTGTGCTAAGCAGCCTGTATAGTTTGGAGTGTCTATGGAATCCAAAAATCACATCTGCTACGTAACTGTATGACTGAATTGCAGATAACTGCAGAAAGCATGGCCACTCCACAGCCCTCTGCAGTAGAACCCAGCTTGGTCAAGATGCCAATCATTGTATTAGCATCCCCTATATATATATATTAAAATATCTCTGCACAGCAGTTTATACACTTTATTTCATCAAGTGCTACATGAAGAAGACAGGCAAACGATGTAGATTGTTGCATTAACTATACAATCCATCGATGGACATGCCTAGAAGTTGCACTTGAAAGGGATGTATGTATAAATAGCTGTTGCCAGAGCAAAAACTATCAGGAAGAACGTGACATGAGTTCAGCTCGAATATTTATGAAAATTGCACTGCAGCAGCTATCTTAGCAGGTATTATGTGCATATAACTATCTCCATGTGAGTGCAATCAATCATACCGAGGACCCTGCGGAAGTCACGGATAGCATGAAATTGTGTTGTCGCCAAATGATTTGCTGAACCTTTATAGAAATAGATAAGCTAGTGGCTCTGCAAGGATAGCATACTTCTTGGATGCAGGTAAATGCACTGCCTTGACTAATACCAGAGAAATCTCACCCAGGTGATTGGAATGACTCAGTAACAAAACATTCAAAAATAGCTGCAACACTTTGCAGATGCAGGCAGAACAGTTTGAATCACAAAGGACACCCTTAAGTTACATATTATTGTCTAATATTTCTATGAGTAGCTCCTTAGAGAGCCTCAGTCATCAATACATTGCTGCTCTCTTAGGCCTATGTAAGATATTCTGGTGCTATAAATTCTACTCTTCCTCTTAAAGGCAGCCACAAAAGGAACAAATGGCTATTCTCTAGTTGGATTTGCTGCCTACTCCTGTGATCTACAATGCTTCATTCAAATTACTGGATAATATGAATTTGAATTGTGCTGAAAAAACTGCTATTTTATTACAGTTATTTAATTCAATGTACTGGGTAATTCAGCACAATAAATGACCGAATTATCAGAAACAGACTGTAGTGCTGCTGAGAGTGACTTAATCCAACATTACAGCATTGCTAAAATTGATTGTATTTAACCATTTATCACAAATATGTAACTGTGCTCATCATTTTTGATGAAAAGGTTAAACAGTAGCTTCCAATCAATAGTTTCAAGTAGTTAATTTCCAGGATTAATAGATTAACGGGGAATGGGTTTGTTGGTACCTCTGCAGACACGTTTGCAGAACATGATATCCTAGAGATGGGTTTGTAAAATTTAACAACAGGATCATAAAAAGTTTTTCAAGCTCTACTTAAAATACAGATTTATTCAAGCATATACTGTATAAGCATTGCTAATTGTATCTGCAGATGTAACCTTATAAAGTTTTGCCTGATTTACAACTTCTTAAGGATCAAGTAAAAGAGGACTCTGAATAAATACTAGAAAGGTTGGTGGTCAGTTGAAAGAATCATGTGATGTAGAGAAAGAAAGGAGCTGCTATCGCAGAGCATTATTACGGGCACTGCACGACAATACACCGGCACAGGCATGATGGGCTAAATTACCTCCTTTTGTGCTGTATGATTCTATGTATATGAAGAGACACTTTCAATGCTACAGGTTAAGTAATTGAAAAGGATAAATTAGCCTGTTACAGATCTTGCTCAATACAAGGTAGATCTCCTCTGGCCATTATGTGTTAGAAACTTCATAAATATGGTTCAAAGGTTTCCAATGTATGCTGTTTCGAGCAAAATTGAGAAAGTATTTTAAAAGAACGCTTTTATAATTTTGCTATATATAGCAATCAGATGAAATAGTTATGCTGTTACATTGCACTAAAACATTGGCGGAGGTGCGGTGAATGAGGGTACGGGGCCCAGAAGAGCCGAGGGCCCAGGGGCAGCATGGACCTGCCCACACTGCCATATGTGTGCGCACTAGGTCCGTGCAGCAGAGCAGGTCTCCAGTCATCCTAGTTAATCCTTGCCACTGGATAAAGGCCTAGCTCTGTCAAGCCCATGTGGTAGCTGATGTGCAACGGTCACCACACGTTAAAAAAATTCACGCACAGGCATCTTCCACCCCCTCAACTGGAGTTCAGGACTGGAACATCGGGTCCTTCATTGAAACATCTGTGAACTCTCGTGGAAGCAAGTCATCCTCGTTCAAGGGACCGCCTATGATGATGAAAACATAGCAAGACTACATTTATTTTTGGTTTTTATACTTGATAACAACTGTTGTATTATGTTACGCTTTATTTTCAATGGATATTTTAATCGCTTTAGCCGATTAAAAAAAATCCTCTCATCATTTAGTCAATTTGATGGTCTAATGCAAGACTACAGTTAATCCAGTTTTCAGATTACTGCAAAAAGGGTAATTGTTAATCCTATGGGCATGTATTTCTGCAACGGAAGATTAGAGAAAAGTTACAGCTTCTGAATCATTGGGTGCAAGATCCAGTGAGCAAGAAATTATATTATTTAAAACCTTAAATTATAATGCCCTGATGGGGTTAATTGTGTTTCCCACCCACTGGTAGAACATCATTACCACCAAACTCCCCTTTTAAACCAATGGTTGGAAATAGAAATGAGTATTCACAGTATCCAGCTGCAACCTTACATGTATTTGCCACATGTGGACTGGTGTCAATATTCTTACCAGACAGAAAAGCAGCCAAAAAGACAATTGGGCCAGATGGGATACAACCTAGAATCCTCAAGGAAATAATGGAGCTGCATCTGACAACTGAAGGATGGCAACTGTTATCCCAGTGTTCAGAAAAGTGAGCCTACAAATCAAGTTAACCCAGTATCCATTCTGGGGAACTTGTGTGAGAGCATTGTACTGCACATTATGAATCCTCATCTGAAGGGTAGATGCCGTAAGAAGTAATTTTATGAACTTAGAATCACTAGGTCATGCCTTATTAATCATGTGGAATTATCTGTGGGGTTAACTAAACTACTGGATGAGGACTAGTCAGTGAATGGATTCCCCAAATACATCTGATAATGTTCCATAAGTGATATTTTTAAAAATCTTAAGGATCATGAAACTAATGGTAAATTGACAATAAAGAGCCAAAAGTAATAATAAATGGAAAACATTCTGCCTGGGTCAGTGACTATTTCAGCTCGACAAGAGTCTGTTCTGGGTTCGCTGCTGTTCACACTATCCCTAACCTATCTGAAGGAGAAAACTTCTTGTAATATTATAAAAGTTGTTGATGTGAGTAGGTGACAATTATATCAACAGCATTCACGAGATTGGGACCAATGAAGCAGATTGGTTAAGGAATGGGAGATGGATATACATGTATGTGTTTAATGATGAATACAGGTACAAGAAATAACAAACAAATGCCTATGATAAATTGATAACCTCCAGCTAATGTTTAAAGGGACATTCATTTGGGGTTGATTGGAAATTTCAATAAAATGCAGTCAATGTGAAGCTCTTATCAAGAAAACTAATAAATTGCTGGAATATATTTTTACACCGAGGGGTGATCAGAATGTGCAATTCTCTACCACAAATATTGAAGCAGCGCCAATAAATGATTTAAAAAGAGAATTAGAGAGTTTCTTGAAAAAGAGGACTATTAAAAGGTATGGGGAGTGAGTAGGAGAGTGCAAATAGACAAGGTGGCTTATGTGGGAAAACTACCAACACAGACTTGATGGGTGAAATAGCCTGTTTCTGTGCTGTAACATATGATTCTATGATGTATCAAGGGCATTTTTTTAAATAAGGTTAGAGACGTTATTCCAAGCTTGTTAAATCACTAATGAGACCATATCTGAAATATTTTATACAATTTGGAGCAACTTATTTCCTAAAGGACATTGATGCATTGGAAAGTGTTCAAAGAAAAGTAGTCAGGCCAACTCAAGTTACGTTAAAGTTATGAAGATCGACATGCAGAACTGAACTTGTTTTCATTGGAGACATGAAGATTGAGAGGGAAGTGATGCAAGTATTTAAAGTGCTGACAAGGATAGATGATGCACATGTAATAAAATTATATGGTTTGAATGCAAGACTGGAGGAAGCAGGTTATAAAAATAAACAAGCATCATTGTGACAAGAAACCAGAGTGCCTCCCCCCCTTATACAGCTGTGGATATAAAGAACCCGCTATGAAAAACGATAATAAGTATAAAAGCGGATACCACCCAGTATCAAGCTAGGCATCAGAGTCAGACATGACAAAGATAAATCCAGCCCAGTTAACCATGCAAAGTCCGCAGAGCAGTCCCACCGACTAGTCAAGCAACAACTCAGTCATACAGAATCATATCTTTTAGCCAACGTCCCAGACTACTAGTATGTACTGTCCCACCGGCAGGGCAGACCCACCACAGGTGGTGGCACAGTGCTACACAGTCAGGAAGGAGTGGCTCTAAGAGTCCTCAACATTGACTCTGGACCACATGAAGTCTTATGGCATCAGGTCACACATGGACAACGGAACCCTCGTGCTGTTTACCACCTATGCTCTCCCTTAGCCAATGAGTCAGTACTCCTCTATGTTGAACACCACTTGGAAGAAGCACTGAGCGTAGCAAGGGCATAGACTGCACTGTGGCTGGGGTACTTCAAAGTCCATCACCAAGAGTGACTCGGTAACACCACTATGGACCACTCTGTCCGAATCCTGAAGGACATAGCTGCCAGACATGGCCTGTAGCAAGTGGTGAGAGAACCAGCATGAGGGAAAACCTATTTGACCTCGTCCTCACCAATCTACCTCTCCGAGGCATCTTTCCATGACAGTATTGATAGCAGTAACCACCGTGTCTCATTGCACATTACCAGATCTAAAATAGACAATTCCCTTGTAGGTCTCTTGACATACTGATCTAAAAAACTATCTTGAATGCATTCCATGAACTCTTCCTCTGCACTATTTTTGCAAATTTAGTTTGCCCAGTCTATATGAAAGTTAAAGTTCCCTGTTTATTCCTGATCTTTATTTTCTGTCTGTTAACCAATCCTCAATCCATACTAGCATATTACCCCCAATGCCATGAGCACCAATTTTATTTAATCATAGAAATTTACAGAATGGAAGGAGGCCATTTCGGCCCATCGTGTTTGTGTCGGCCAACAAAGAGCTATCCAGCCTAAACCCATTTCCAGCTCTTGGTCCATAGCCCTGTAGGTTAGGACACTTCAAGTGCACATCCAAGTACTTTTTAAATGTGGTGAGGGTTTCTGTCTACTACCCTTTCAGGCAGTGAGTTCCAGACCCCCACCACCCTCTGGGTGAAGAAATTTCCCCTTAAATCCCCTCTAAACCTCCTACCAAATACTTTAAATCTATGCCTCCTGATTGTTGACCCCTCTGCTAAGGGAAATAGGTCCTTCCTATCCACTCGATCTAGGCCCCTCATAATTTTATACACCTCAATAAGGTCTCTCCTCAGCTTCCTCTGTTCCAAAGGAAACACCCCTAGCCTATCCAATCTTTCCTTATTGCTAAAATTCTCCAGTCCAGGCAACATTCTCGTAAATCTCCTCTGTACCCTCTCTAGTGCAATCACATATTTCCTGTAATTTGGTGCCCAGAACTGCACTTAGTACTCTAGCTGTGGCCTAACTGGTGTTTTATACAGTTCAAGCATAGCCTTCCTGCTCTTGTATTCTATACCTCGGCTAATAAAGGCAAGTATTCCATATGTCTTCTTAACCACCTTATCTACCTGGCCTGCTGCCTTCTCTTTCTCTCTTAGGCAGTCACTCAGAGTTGAGGATGACTTGCTTCCACACTAAAAATCAGTTTTCATGTGGCTGATAAGTCCTATGCGGGATCTACAGTTTCTGTCACTGATGGGGCACATGACCTTCAGGGATCTATGGACATGCACTCCAAGGTCCCTTTGTTCCTCTACACTTCTCAATGTCCTACCATTTAATGTGTATTCCCTTGCCTTGTTACCCCAAATGCATTACCTCACACTCCGGATTGAATTTCATTTGCCACTGTTCTGCCCACCTGACCAGTTCATTGATATCTTCCTGCAGTCCTTTCTTCATGAAACACAAAAAGTTAGTATGCAGGTGCAACAAGTAATCAGGAAGGCAAATGGAATGTTGGTCTGTATTGCAAGGGGGATAGAGTATAAAAGCAGAGAAGTCCTGCTGCAACTGTACAAGGCATTGGTGAGGCAACACTTGGAGTACTGCGTACAGTTTTGGTCTCCGTATTTAAGGAAGGATATACTTGCATTGGAGGCTGTTCAGAGAAGGTTCACTAGGTTGAGCCTATACACATTGGAGTTCAGAAGAATGAGAGGTGATCTTATTGAAATATATAAGATAATGAGGGGGCTCGACAAGGTGGATGCAGAGAGGATATTTCCACTCATAGGGGAAACTAAAGCTAGGGGACATAGTCTTCGAATGAGGGGCCGCCCATTTAAAATGGAGATGTGGAGAAATTTATTCTCTCAGAGGGTTGTAAATCTATGGAATTCTCTGCCCCAGAGAGCTGTGGAGGCTGGGTCATTGAATATATTTAAGGCGGAGATAGACAGATCTTTGAGCGATAAGGGAGTAAAGGGTTATGGGGAGCGGGCAGGGAAGTGGAGCTGGGTGGAGAAGGCATTTTATAAGCTGTGGGATACTAAGACTGTGAGGCCCAGGCTGAGCCCTGTTAACGCCAAGCTGCGCACGTACACCAAAGAACTGATAAAGGTGGTTGGCAGTGCACAAATTAACTGTCGTATAAAGGTGCAGTTCACGAGTTACTGCTGTGGATTGTTCCAGGCAAGGCCCAATGATGCTCGGCAGGAACTGGTTGGAGAAAATCAGATGCTACTGGAATGACATAAAGGCGTTGTCGTCGGAGGAAGATACACGTGCCCAAGTATTGAACAAATTCCCCTCGCTGTTCGAACCGGGTATTGGCAACTTCACGGGAGCCAAGATGTTGATCCACGTGAACTCAGATGCAAGACCCGTCCATCATAAAGATCGGACAGTGCCATATATAATGAGGGAGGTCAGAATTAAACTGGACAGACTCCACCGTGAAGGGATCATATCACCGGTTGAATTTAATGAATGAGCCAGCCCTATTGTTCCTGTGCTGAAAAGTGATGGCACAGTCAGAATCTGTGGAGACTACAAGGCTATAGAAACTTGGAAAATTGGTGCCGGAGTAGGCCATTCGGCCCTTCGAGCCCGCACCGCCATTCAATAAGATCATGGCTGATCATTCCCTCAGTACCCCTTTCCTGCTTTCTCTCCGTACCCCTTGATCCCTTTAGCCGTAAGGGCCAATTCGAATATATCCAATGAACTGGCCTCAACGACTGTCTGCGGCAGGGGGAATTCCAGGGCCGGGTAAAAAAGGTGACCGCGCCTGGCCCGCCGCGGTGGTGGAATCTCGCGGCGGGGAAGCTTATGCCAAGAGCTGTCCGCCCTCCTGCATAGGTACGTCTCCCCAATCTCCACGGTCACCTCTTGCTCCCTGTTGCTGGTGTTTTTGTTGTTGTAGCTGTTGTTGTTGTTGTTGCAGTGCTGGCAGGCGGTGTCTCGGCGCCGCGGCGCTGCTGGGACGATGATGGCAGCGGCAGCGGCGCCTGCAGCGGAGGCTGAAGCGCCGCCGCCAACGGTTCTTCGAGTTCCGCCTCCCGCTTGACCTCCGCCAGCGTCCCGGGGCCATCGCTCGCCTTCGCCCCGGCGCGCAGGGCGGCGGCGGTGGGCTCGGCCTCCGTCTCCATCTGCTCTGTCTTGATCGGCGTCTGCGTCAGGGCGACCGCCGCCATGACAGTTGCTGCCGGCGGGAGGGAAGGAATGGAGCCGCACCCGTGACGTCGGTCTATATGACACAGGAGTTGGTCGAGTCATCAAAGAGACTTATGTGCATTAACACGCACAAAGGACTGTTTATTTACCACAGGTGCCCGTTTGGAATTCGCTTGGCTACAGCAATATTCCAGAGGAATATGTAAAGTCTACTGAAGTCTGTTCCCAGAACCGTCGTGTTCCAAGATGACATACTGATCACCGGTCGTGACTTCAAGGAACATCTGAACAACCTGGAAGAGGTTCTACTGCGTTTGGACAGAGTGGGACTCAGACTTAAACTCTCGAAGTGCGTCTTCATGGCACCGGAGGTCGAATTCCTCAGGAGGAAAATCGCCGCTGATGGCATCAGACATACTGACGTGAAAACCAAAGCCATCAAGCATGCACCCAAGCCGAAGAACATGACGGAGTTGCGTTTGTTCCTGGATCTACTCAACTACTTTGGTAACTTCCTAACTAAATTGAGCACCTTACGAGCCACTGCACATGCTATTGAGATGGTGTCATTGTTGGAGGCCACTGAGCAGCATGCACATGGTGCTGCTCTGGTATAAAAGGCCAGCCAATTTGTGAGTCAGGCACTTTGGGCCTGAATAAAGCAGAAGCAAGGCTGTACCTTGCTTAGTTAAACACTACTCAGTTTGAACCTTTATTGCATACATAACGTTACCGTCTCGAAAAATTCAATCAAGTTAGTAAGACACGACCTTCCCTTAACAAATCTATGCTCACTATCCTTGATTAATCCATGTCTTTCTAAATGAAGATTTATCTTAGAAACATAGAAACATAGAGAATAGGTGCAGGAGTAGGCCATTCAGCCCTTCGAGCCTGCACCACCATACAATAAGATCATGGCTGATCATTCACCTCAGTACCCCTTTCCTACTTTCTCTCCATACCCCTTGATCCCTTTAGCTGTAAGGGCCATATCCAACACCCTCTTGAACATATCCAATGAATTGGCATCAACAACTCTCTGCGATAGGGAATTCTACAGGTTAACAGCTCTCTGAATAAAGAAGTTTCTCCTCATCTCAGTCCTAAATGGCTTGCCCCTTATCTTTAGACTATGTCCCCTGGTTCTGGACTTCCCCAACCTCGGGAACATTCTTCCTGCATCTAACCTGTCCAGTCCCGTCAGAATTTTATATGTTTCTATGAGATCCCCTCTCATCCTTCTAAACTCCAGTGAATACAGGTCCAGTCGATCCAGTCTCTCCTCATATGTTAGTCCTGCCATCCCAGGAATCAGTCTGGTGAACCTTCGCTACACTCCCTCAATAGCAAGAATGTCCTTCCTCAGATTAGGAGACCAAAACTGAACACAATACTCAAGGTGTGGTCTCACCAAGGCCCTGTACAACTGCAGTAAGACCTCCCTACTCCTATATTCAAATCCTCTCGCTATGAAGGCCAGCATGCCATTTGCTTTCTTTACTGCCTGCTGTACCTGCATGCCTACTTTCAGTGACTGATGTATCATGACACCCAGGTCTCTTTGCACCTCCCCTTTTACTAATTTGTCACCATTCAGGTAATAATCTGACCTTCCTGTTTTTGCCACCAAAGTGTATAACCTCACATTTATCCACATTATATTGCATCTGCCATGCATTTGCCCATTCACCTAACCTGTCCAAGTCACCCTGCAGCCTCTTAGCATCCTCCTCACAGCTCACACTGCCACCCAGCTTAGTGTTATCTGCAAACTTGGAGATATTACATTCAATTCCTTTGTCTAAATCATTAATGTATATTGTAAATAGCTGGGGTCCCAGCACTGAGCCCTGCGGCACCCCACTAGTCACTGCCTGCCATTCTGAAAAGGACCCGTTTATTCCCACTCTTTGCTTCCTGTCTGCCAACCAGTTCTCTATCCATGGCAATATATTACCCCCAATACCATGTGCCTTAATTTTGCACACTAATCTCTTGTGTGGGACCTTGTCAAAAGCCTTTGGAAAGTCCAAATACACCACATCCACTGGTTCTCCCTTATCCACTCTACTAGTTACATCCTCAAAAAACTCTAGAAGATTTGTCAAGTGTGATTTCCCTTTCATAAAGCCATGCTGACTTGAACCGATCCTGTCACTGCTTTCCAAATGCGCTGCTATTACATCTTTAATAATTGATTCCAGCATTTTCCATATTCCCCACCACCGATGTCAGGCTAACCGGTCTATAATTCCGTTTTCTCTCTCCCTCCTTTTTTATAAAGTGGGGTTACATTAGCTACCCTCCAATTCCTAGGTACTGATCCAGAGTCCATGGAATTTTGGAAAATGACCACCAATGCATCTACTATTTCTAGGGCCACTTCCTTAAGTACTCTGGGATACAGACTATCAGGTCCTGGGGATTTATCGGCCTTCAGTCCCATCTGTTTCCCTCACACCATTTCCTGACTAATAAGGATTTCCCTCAGCTCCTCCTTCTAGCTAGACCCTCGGTCCCCTAGTATTTTCAGGAAGTTATTCGTGTATTCCTTAGTGAAGACAGAACTAAAGATTTTGATCAATTGGTCTTCCATTTCCTTGTTTCCCATTATGAATTCACCGGATTCTGACTGCAAGAGACCTACATTAGTCTTCACTAATCTTTTTCTCTTCACATATCTATAGAAGCTTTTGCAGTCAGTTTTTATGTTCCCTGCAAGCTTCCTCTCATACTCTATTTTCCCCTTCCTAATTAAACCCTTTGTCCTCCTCTGCTGAATTCTAAATTTCTCCTCGTCCTCAGTTTTTCTGCTTTCTCTGGCCAATTTATATGTCTCTTCCTTGGATTTAACACTATCCCTAATTTCCCTTGTTAGCCTTGGTTGAGCCACCTTTCCAGTTTTATTTTTATGCCAGGCAGGGATGTACAATTGTTATAATTCATCCATGTGATCTTTAAATATCTGCCATTGCCTATCCACCATCAACCCTTTAAGTATCATTCTCCAGTCTATCCTAGCCAATTCACGTCTCATACCATCGAAGTTTCCTTTCTTTAAGTTCAGGACCCCAGTCTCTGAATTAAACTGTGTCGCTCTCCATCTTAATGAAGAATTCTACCATATTATGGTCACTCTTCCCCAAGGGGCCCCGGATGACCAAATTGCTAATTAATCCTCTCATTACACAACACCCAGTCTAGGATGGCCAGCTCTCTAGTTGGTTCCTCAACATATTCGTTGAGAAAACCATCCCTTATACACTCCAGGAAATCCTCCTCCACAGTATTGCTACTAGTTTGGTTGGCCCAATCTATATGTAGGTTAAAGTCATCCATGATAACTGCTGTACCTTTATTGCACACATCCCAATTTCCTTTTTGATGCCATCCCCAACCTCCCTACTACTGTTTGGTGGTCTGTACACAACCCCCACTAATGTTTTCTACCCTTTGGTGTTTCGCAGCTCTACCCATATAGATTCTACATCATCCACGCTAATGTCCTTCCTTACTATTGCGTTAACCTCCCCTTTAACCATTAACTCTACCCCACCTCCTTTTCCTTCCTGTCTATCCTTCCTGAATATTGAATACCTCTGGATGTTGAGTTCCCAGCCTTGGTTAGCCTGGAGCCTTGTCTCCTCAATCCCAATTACATCATATCCGTTAACAGCTATCTGCGCAGTTAATTCGTCCACCTTATTATGAATGCTCCTCGCATTGAGACTCAGAGCCTTCAGGCTTGTTTTTTTAACACTCTTTGTCCTTTTAGAATTATGTTGTAATGTGGCCCTTTTTGATTTTTGCCCTTGATTTCTCTGCCCTCCACTCTTGTTTTTCTCCTTCCTACCTTTTGCTTCTTGCCTCTTTTTACTTCCCTCTGCCTCCCTGCATAGAGTCCCATCCCCCTGCCATATTAGTTTAACCCCTCCCCAACAGCACTACCAAACACTCTGCCTGGGACTTAGGTTCCGGTCCTGCCCAGGTGCAGACCATCCGGTTTGTACCGGTCCCACCTCCCCCAGAACCGGTTCCAATGCCCCAGGAATCTGAATCCCTCCTCCCTGCACCATTCCTCAAGCTACTCTTTCTTTAGTTATCCTCTTGCTCTTAATGTAGGTATAAAACATCTTTTGGTTTTCCTTGATTTTACTTGCCAAAATGTTTTCATGCTCTCTCTTTGCTTTCCTAATTTCCTTTTTAATTTCACCCCTGCACTTTCTATACTCCTCTAGAGTTTCTGCAGTATTGAGTCCTAGGTATCTTTATCCTTCCCTGTATGTTACTTAACATCCAAGGGGCTCTAGATTTGCTAGACTCACCCTTTTTCTTTGAGGGAACATACTTACTATGAACCCTCACTATCTCTTCCTTGAATACCTCCCACTGCTCCGACATTGATTTACCTTCAAGTAGCTGTTCCACTCCACTTTGGCTAAATCACCTCTCAGCTTATCAAAATTGGCTTTTCCCCAATTGAGAACTTTTAGTTCTGGTCTATCTTTGTCCTTTTCCATAACTACCCTAAATCTAATTGAATTATGATCACTAGCACCAAAATGTTCTCCCACTGATACCCCTTCCAGCTGCCCAACTCCATTCCCTAAAGTCCAGAACCGCCCCCTCTCTTGCTGGGCTTGCTACATACTGGCTAAAAAAGTTCTCTTGAATGCATTTTAAGAATTCCACACCCTCTATACATTTCACACTAATTTTATCTCAGTTAATATTAGGGTAGTTGAAATCCCCTACTATTACTGCCCTATGGTTTTTGCAATTCTCAGAAATGTGCCTATATATTTGCTCTTCTATTTCCCTCTGACTGTTTGGGGGTCTATAGTACATGCCCAGCAGTATGATCGCCCCTTTTTTATTCTTTAATTCAACCCATATGGCCTCATTTGATGATCCTTCCAACATATCATCCCTCCTCACAGCTGTAATTGTTTCTTTGAGCCCCCCCATCCTTTTTTACCGCCCTCTCTATCCCGTCTGAAAGCCCTGTAACCAGGAATGTTGAGCTGCCATACCTGCCCTTCTTTCAGCCATGTCTCAGTAATAGCTATAATATCATTCTCCCAAGTGTCTATCTGTGCTTTTCAACTCATCTGCCTTATTCCCTATACTCCTTGCATTGAAGTATATGCAATTTAGCATTGCCAAATTTCCTTGTTGTCTGTTTTCTAGTTCCCCCCTTGTTTCCTCTCTCTCCTCCAAATTCACTTTCCACTTTCTACTAGGTTCCCACCCCCTGACAAACTAGTTTAAACCCTCCCCAACAGCACGAGCAGCACCCCCCCCACCCCCGTGTGACGATATTGGTCCTGATTCTGTTGAGGTGCAACCCGTCCAGCTTGTACAGATCCCACCACCCCCAGAAACAGTCCCAATGACTCAGAATTCTAAAGCCCTCCCTCCTGCACCATCCTTCCAGCCAGGCATTTATCTGTCCTATCTGTTTAATAACCTTATGTGACACCTTATCAAATGCCTTCTGAAAAATCCAAATACAACACATCCACTGGTTCCTGCTAGTTTGCTCTCATATTCTATTTTCCCTTTCTTAATCAATTCCTTGGTCCTCCTTTGCTGAATTCTAAAATCCTCCCAATTCTCAGGCTTACTGCTTTTTTTGGCACCATAATAAGCCTCTTCCTTTAATCAATACTATCTTTAATTTATCTTGTTAGCCACGGTTGAACCATTTTTCCCGTGCTGTTTTTATTTCTTAAGGGAATGTATATTTGTTGCAAATTATGAATTATTTCTTTATATGTTTGCCATTGCTTTTCTACTGTCATATCTTTTAATCTAGTTTCACAACCTACCTTAGCCAACTCGCCTCTCATACCTACATAGTTTGCTTTGTTCAGGTTTAGGACCCTAGTTTCGGATTTAACTAAATCACTCTCAAACTCAACATAAAATTCTATCACATTATGATCACATTTCCCCAGAGGCTCCTTTACTACAAGGTTATTAATTAACCCTGTCTCACTACACAGTACTGGATCTAAAATAGCCAATTCCCTCGTAGGTTCCTTGACATACTGATCTAGAAAACTATCTTGAATACATTTCATTAACTCTTCCTCTGCACTATTTCTGCAAATTCATTTTGCCCAGTCGATATGAAAGTTAAAGTCCCCCATGATTACTGTATTACCCTTGTTACATGCATCTCTAATTTCCTGATTTATTCTCTGCCCGACATAACAACCACTGTTAGGGGGCCTATAGACTTCTCCCACTAATGTTTTCTTCCCCTTGTTGTTTTCATAGCTCCACTCAAACTGATTCTACATTTTGTTTTTCCGAGCCAAGATCCTTTCTCTTTACTGTCTTTATTCCTTCCATTATCATCTGGGCTACTCCTCCTCCTTTTCCATTCTGCCTGTCTCTTCTATCAAGAAACCACTAAGTGCACTGGATACAGCAAAGGCAACGGGCCACAACAACATCCTGGCTGTAGTGCTGAAGACTTGTGCTCCAGAAATAGCCTTGTCTCTAGCCAAGCTGTTCCAGTACAGCTACAACACTGTGTAGGGGAGGACGAAAACCCTCTCATTTTACCCAGAAGGAAAGGGCTGTGGGATCAGTCTGTGCTGTGAATTGAAACCGATGGAAGGAAAACTTTGGGACACAAATGAATTTTATAGGGGCAGACAAGGCCTGCAGGGGATAAAAGGGGGTGCATTCATGGAGACCCCAACCCCCCCAGTGTTTGGACTCATAGGAAAGGGAATTTAATTTGGAACTATCTACCAGAAAGTTTGAAATCCTAAAGTGCACATGGAAGAAACTACGAACTTTAATCGAATTTGGGATTTTTAAAAGGTGTATGTTGGGTCTGCAAGAAAAGGGGTGGGGTCAATATCAAAAGGGCCAGTTTGGACATTGGAACTAATCAAATTGTCTGGGAACTGTATACCCTCGAAACTTGCCCCTTGAAAACATTAGCATTTAAACAATGCCACATACATATTCCAACACCTTTTTCATCAGGCATAGAAATATCTGGCTCAGGCCAGACTAGCACAATGGCTACAGGAGGCCAATGCAATCAACACCCACTCAAACCTTGAGTAGGTTTACATCAGTGGAAAAAAAAAACAATCTAAAACTGCTGCATTTTTCAAAATCAAAAAATCCACCAATGAGAAGAATCGACTTCAGCAGGAGAGGCGGACTGGATAATCTGGCTATAAAAAAGGGGTTTCTGACGTAGTGAAAAAGGAGTGATGGTTTTCCCTGCCCTTGTCATCCAACAACCACAACCAGCAAGCCTCTCGACACTGAAGGAAAACCAGTGTCCGAAGACACCGAAGATAGAAGAAACAAACCACCAGACTGCGGAAGGCACAGTAGTGAGTATAACCTCTGGTCCCCAGAACTCCCAACTCAGTTCGGCCAGGAAAGGTGGGAGGTTGGGCATTGTACTGCTAAACTGTTGTAAAGATTTTCGTTGGGTCCGTTTTAGTGGGATTTAGGGGGATTGTTTTGTTGGTGTATTGCTGTTTGTTGAGTTACACCTTGTCAAATAAATTGGAAGCCTAAAGATCCTCTTGGAATCACCTTGTCTCAGTTCTATTGTATTACATCTCCTGATCGTGAGTCTTATGTCAGAGCCGTGTAAGGGAAGCTAGGAGCGCCTCGAAAACGCTCAACTGTGTGTCACAGGCTAGGGAAGAAGGGGTTAGGAGTGTTTGACACTCACAGGTGGCTCACAGGCTACGCATAAGCTGTGGGAACGCACGAGTCTCAAAACCCCCTTCATAAGCTATGGACACAGTCTCTCCAGGGGTGCTCTTGCAGCACTCAGGATACCTCACAGGCCAGGCATAAGCTGTGAGGGCAGAAGCCCAGAGAGAGACACCCAAGGCACAACAACCCTGTGAAAACCCCTTACAACTGGCATCTACCCGACAGATATGTCCTGTCCACAAAAAGCAGGACAAATCCAATCCAACCAATTATCACCCCATAAATCTACTCTTAATCATCAGCAAAGTGGCTTCATCGACAGTGCTATCAAGTGGGGAGAGTGACTGCCCTTGACATCAAAGCAGCATTTGATCGAGTGTGGCATCAAGGAGCCCTAGTAAAATTTAAGTCAATAGGAATCAGGAGAAAAACTCTCCACTGGCTGGAGTCACACCTAGCACAAAGGAAAATAGTTGTGGTTGTTGGAGGCCAATCATCTCAGGACATCGCTGCAGGAGTTCCTCAGGGCAATGTACTAGGCCCAGCCATATTCAGCTGCTTCATCAATAACCTTCCCTCCATCATAAGGTTAGTAGTGAGGAGGTTTGCTGATAATCGCACAGTGTTCTGTTCCATTCGCAACTCTTCAGAAAATGAAGCAGTCCGTGTCAGCATGCAGGAAAACCTGAACAATATTCAGGCTTGGTCTAATAAGTGGCAAGTAACATTCGCGCCACACAAGTGTTGGGCAATGATCATCTCCAACAAGCGAGAGTGTAATCACCTGCCTTGACATGCAATGGCATTATTATCATCTAATCCCTCTTCATCAACATCCTGGGGGTCACCAGTGGCCAGAAACAGGAATGCTGTGGCTACATCAACAGGTCAGAGGTTAGGTATTCTGTGATGAGTGACTCACCAAACCCTTTCCACCATCTGCAACACATAGGTCAGGAATGTGATGGAATACTGGATGAGTGCAGCTCCAACAACTCTCAAGAAGCTCGATACCATCCAGGCCAAAGCAAACCTCTTAATTGGCACCACATCCCCCACCTTAAACATTCACCCCCTCTACCACTAGTGCACCATGGCTGCAGTGTGTACCATGTATAAGATGCACTGCAGAAACTCACCAAGGCTTCATCGAAAGCGCCTCCCAAACTTGCGACCTCTACCACCTTGAAAGTAGAAGGGCAGCAGGCACTTGGGAATACCACCACCTCCAAGTTCCCCTGCAAGTCACACACCAGCCTGACTTGGAAATATATCGTCGTTCCTTCATCGTCGCTGGGTCAAGATCCTGGAACTCCCTTCCTAACTACACTTTGGGAGTATCTTCACTATACGGACTGCAGCGATTTAAGGTGGTGGCTCACCACCATCTTCTCAAGGGCAATTAGGGATGGGCAATAAATGCTGGCCTTGCCAGTGGAACCCACATCCTGTGAATGATTAAAAAAGGGGGCAGGCTAAGCAATGCAGAACAGTGCAATTAGAATCAAAAGGTTCTACATTTTATAATTAACTGGACTGATGAGTGACAAATTTAATTTAATGTGGGCAACTGATAAATAATTGGTACTAGTTGACCGCTCTTGCAGTAAGTCAGAGAAAATGCCCTCTCTCTTACCTAGCCTCAACTCCATTTGTTTTGCTGTTTCTCTCTCTGTCTTGTGTCTCTTTCTGTCTTTCCATTTCACTTCTCTTCTGCTTTTTGTTTCTCTTTAGACTTCTGCTTCTCATTTTTTATTTTCTTCGTTCTTTTTGGATATAGCTGGTGGGCCCTTATACCTCCCTCTCCATCCCCACCCCCCCAGTCATCATGCTTTTCTTCACTTCCATCAAATCCCCTATTCCTTCAGCTTCCCACTATCTACTCCCTTTTGAACTATTTGCTTAAACATTGCATCCTTCAATCCCCCCTGCTCCATGATGGGACTGCATCTCCTTCAACCAATTGCCCTCCAGTCTTCCTCATGATTTCTTATCCTTCCTTTTACTCTGTTTTCTTCACTTGATTTGCTTTCAAAATGCAACTTACTCGTTTCAAGAAATTAGGCAAGACACAATCTGCTTTTCTCTATCTCTGTCTCCTAGGTGTTAACAATTAGCAAACATGTCTCATAGGTGTAAGCAATAATTAGCAATTATTTTTTTCTAACTGTCAACAAAACACAGGTGGATAATTAGGCAGCTTCAAAATTAAATTTGTTTCTTTAAACATTTTTTTTCCTCTGTATTCTTTCTCTCCCTCCCCTTCGCTCTGACCTCAGTCTCTCTCACCTTCAGCTTAATACACTTTCCAAAGTTCATAGAACACAATAGCCACAACAGTTGTGTAATTAGAATTATATAATTTTATTTCTCTCTCACAAACATGAAAGCAGCCTTTTTTTTTTAAATTCAATATAAATGTTATCTCCATAAGGTTTTTGGAATGTGTACTCATGTTTAACAAAATTATATGCAGAAAAGTTACTGAGTAAAAGTTACTGCTTGAAATTAAAGAAAAATATTCAATCCGACTCGATAAATGAATGGCATTGATGCATTCTAGTCAATTGGCCACACTGCACATGCTCAGATTGCACAATGCAAATTCAGCAGTCACAAATATCAAGTCCACAACTAGGTTTTTGAGAGAGGCTAAAAACTTAAAGTAAAAATGTTAATGAAGACATTAAATGACACAAAAGACAATTCAGTGGATAAATTGAATTATATTATTGTTTAAAACATTTTTGACGTTAGAAATTTCAGTTAATTGAAAAAAGAATGATAAAATAAATCAGAAGGCATTTTGAAAAAGTTATGGAAACCCAGTGGCCAGATTGCACAATCATTGGATGAGAAACTTTCACTATAAAATAGCAGCTATTGTCCATCATATAGTGTGATACTGTTAGCATTATAATGGGTATTTTCAATGTTATCAATAGACATAACAGGTACTGCAGTAACTTCGAATGAGTTTTCAATTATACACATGCTCCTCGCAACAAATTTAATACAAAAAATGTCCTCAATGAATTAAAGAAGAAATAATATATTAAATGTCCTCAATGAATTAAAGAAGAAATAATATATTAAATGGAACAGTGATGCAGCATGCTGATCATAAAAAATATCTAGACGTTTACAGACTCGGCCACAATTAGGAATGGTCTTTTTCTGGGAGTTTGTATGCAAGGAGACGGGGTTTAGAATGCTGTTGAACTATTTAAATTTAAGCACAGGTATTTTCCTGTGGCAGCAAGCTGAGTTATTGGACAAGTTAATAGACCCTCGTCTGAATTCTCAATATACTCTTAGAAATTGGCGAACCTCCAAGTATTCGTAAAATGTATCACTAAATCCTATCAGCTCGTGCAATTAGTGGGGAGCCATTAAAATTATGGGAAATTATTTGTAAAAGTCCATGTGCAGCGCATATAAACCTCGAATTACACTAGCAAACGAATGCAAGTGTTATATGCATCCGAATACAGAACTCTGTTCGCTATATTTTTTTAATTGTTAAAATAAAATGGGTTAATCCGTCCCTCGAACTATCTAAGTGTTCGTCCATTATTATTTGCAGCAGGAATGTTGACCCTGCAGTTGCTACAAAATCTGATTCTCATTGGTCAGTACAGGTATCAGGGAATTTTGAGACTGGAGACTCCAAAATGCAATCCTCTCTGGATGTGCTCCTAACCTAATAGTAAAATTCCTTCAATTTTCAGATAAAATAAGTGTTAAAACACTTATATTTAATGTTCAACACATGTGTTTAATGTCCTTTAAATTTCTGATGCCTGGTTGATATGTAAACTCATCAGATTAAGTAATGATCTCTCTGTTAACTCTTAATGAGCACTGTCTTCATGCTTCGGTGTTCGGCAAAGGAAAAGATCCAAATGAACAGTGGCATCACGTTTTTTTTAAACCACGTCTTGTACATGTGACACAATTTACTTTATTACATTGCGTGTTTTATTTTAAAAATGAACGGCGTGCCATACTTTTTTTTCGTGAAGGCGATGCCCCTTTATAGTTCCTGAGTAAACCTGCTTTGTTGTGATGAATGTTCTCGGTGGAAATGAGTTATTGCATGGAACTGCGTTGTGTCTCTGCAAAATATTTCACTCGCAGCCCCATGTCGACATTGTTTAGGAAACAGATATACAATAATGAATTAGCAAGGACCCGGCTGCTCACAAAGTTGACTTGTACATAGCTTTAGCTGTGCATTCCTCGTTCACTCTGCATCTGGCTTACCAAAGACTGACGCAGTCAGTAAGTACCCGTAAAAAAAGTGCTGTTCCCTTGTCTGACAAAATCATGTTTATCCTGAGTAGATCATCATTTAAAAAACTAAATAATTGACAACTTAACGTGCAGACAGCTCTACATTTCTTCTGTTGATTCACAACTTTCTAAACTGATTCATAAAATATACAAGGTTAGAAATGGTCATTTAATTTTTAATGGATTAATTTACAAATAATTCTTTAAAAAAATAAGTATTTAATTAAACTATTGGAACTACTGAGCGGAATCCCCAAAATGACAGGGATTATTGTGCGGACGAAAAACCAATGTTGCTGTGGCGATGGCGGCCACTGGTGGCGCCCTTCACCGACAATAAAGCTGGGTCACTCACTGACGCACTGATTTAATAGTTCAACTGTCTCCAAAATATCGAAATAAAGTCAACAACGGGCGTTTATTAATCAGGTAAACTGTTCATTTCGAATGACTGGGAGCTGTGATAAAGTAACGCCAACATTTACGGCTGAACTAGTTGATAGTAACGCATTTCAGAATTAAATACAGCCATCAAATGTAATAGAAACAATCTGTTGGTATCGCTTTCAGTCTGCGGACACATGTATTAAAAATACTAAAAGGTGGAATGAAGAGAACAAAATCGGACAGCTTCCAACAGTTGCCGCCCATCTCTCTGCTATTTTGCGATCACAGTAAATACACAAACGACAACCTGAGGATCTCCACTTACTTGGTATTCTAAAACCGCGTCGTGTGGGGTCCACAGAAATGTTATTATTCAGTATTTCACATTTTGATATCGACTATCTCTTCAGGAAACGTAAAATACACTTTAGTGACCGGCTATTTTTTTCATGCCTTAAAACATGTTTTTTCCCCAGTAACTCCTTATTGGTGGCTTAAATTGGTGGCTCGAGGTTCAGATCCACAACAGTCTCCAAGAGGCGACGGTAGCAAATTCTCATTTGGATCAGAGAGAGTTCAATTTTGAACAATAATAGAGCTTTGTAATTCCAAACCCAATGAACCGAGGCACAAAGTGGCAATTTCTTCGATCTCTTCATCTGCACTTTGGCCAAAGAGGGGGAAAAAAATAACAATGAGTTTGAAGAAAACCACAACCGAAAGCGCTAAGATAGTCTCCTCAAAGCCTCGAGCTGCCCTCAACTGTTCACCCAATGTTGCTGTGTGGGTTCTCAGACTGCAAGGTGAATCAGCGGCTGTCGTCTCCTCCTTGAGCCTCCCCGCGGACAGCTCGCTCTCTTCCCGCCTTCCATCAGCACCGGCTTCTCTCCCTCCAGCGCCGCCACTGCGCACGTCGCTGACAGCGCCGGCAGGACCAGGGAACTCCCCTCCGCCCGATTGTCCTGTGAGCGGCGTTTCCACTCAAGGAAGCCTTGCACCAAGAAGGCAAGAATTGTTCTGCCTGGTTTGGAATAAGTGCATAATATATTAAATCTTTTTAAAAAAAAAAAGAAAATGCAGAGTTTCACTGGAATATAACTATAATCGGAAGATTGCCAATGTTACAAAAAGGGGAGAGGGATAAACCCAGCAACTGCAGGGCAGTCAACTTAACGTCTTTGGTGGGGAAACTTTAATCCCTGACAAAATTAATTGGCATTTGGAAAAGTATAGGCTAATAAATGAAAGTCAACACCGATTTGTTAAAGGCAAATCGTGTTTGACTAACGGAGAGGGTTGAGGGTAGTGCACTTGATGTATATATGGACTTTCAAGATGCGTTTAAGAAAGTATAACATAATAGACGTTAGCACAAGTAAAGCCCATGGGATTAAAGGCACAGTGGCAGCATGGATGCAACATTGGCTAAGGGAGAGAAAGTAGACAATAGTGGTGAATGGTTGTTTTTTAAACTGAAAGTGTTATATATGTGGACTTGTATTTACTCTGTACAGCCACCAAAGGGCTCATTCCCGGAGTCCCAAGGGATCCCACAATCCCTTGGGAGCACAGGTATTTAAGAAGGCTTCACAGGTTGGAGAGGCATTCTGGAAACCTACAAAAGACTAAGATCACACTTTACTTTGAGCTCACAGTGTTCAGTCTGACTCTTTCTCCATACACAACAACTGGCGACGAGATACAGATAGCAAACCCAAAGATGCAGAGAACAGTGGGCATCCTGGAGAAATTTTCAGAGGGAGGTGATTGGGAAACTTTTGTGGAGCGACTCGACCAATACTTCGTGGCCAACAAGCTAGATGGAGAAGAGAGCGCTGCCAAACATAGAGCGATCCTCCTCACCGTCTCTGGGGCACCAACGTATAGCCTCATTAAGAATCTGCTCACTCCAGCGAAACCCACGGAGAAATTGTATGACGATTTGTGCACACTGGTCCGAGAGCAGTTGAACCCGAAGGAAAGCGTTCTGATGTTGAGGTACCGGTTCCATGCCTACAAGTGGTCTGAAGGCCAGGAAGTGGTGAGTTATGTCGCCGAGCTGAGACGCCTTGCAGGACATTGCAAATTTGAAGGACATTTGGAGCACATGCTCAGAGACTTTTTCATACTTGGCCTTGGCCACGAAACTATACTGCGTAAACTTTTGACTGTAGAGACCCCAACCTTGAGTAAGGCCATAGCGATAGCCCAGGTGTTCATTGCCACCAGTGACAATACTAAGCAAAACTCTCATCACACAAGTGCTGCTACAAGTACTGTGAACAAAGTGATGTTGTTTTCGAATTGTAACATACAGGGCAGGTCACACATACCTGCAGCTACACGTCCGCAGATGTCTCAGAGTCCACCATCAAGAGTGATGAATGCAAGGCCATTAACACCTTGTTAGCACTGCGGGGGTGATCATTGTTTCCATTCATGCCGATTCAAAGGATATGTTTGCAAGGGCTATGAAACAATGGGACATCTCCAACAAGTGTGTAGGTGAGCTGCTAAGCCTGTTAAACCTGCAAACCAGCACATTGCAGAGGAGGACAGATCCACGGAGGATCACTGTGAACCAGAGCCTCAGATAGCGAGCTAGCGGTACATGGGGTGCACACATTCACCACGAATGGTCCCCCATAATGTTGAATGTTGAATAAATGGACTCCCGGTGTCAATGGAGCTGGACACAGGTGTGAGCCAGTCTATCATGGGCAAAAAGACTTTCGAAAGGTTGTGATGCAACAAGGCCACAAAAGGCCAGTCTTAACTCCAGTTCGCACAAGACTAAGAACTTATACTAAAGAACTGATTCCTGTAATCAGCAGTGCTACCATGAAGGTCTCCTACGATGGAGCGGTGCACAAGCTATCACTCTGGGTGGTACCGGGCGATGGTCTCACGCTGCTTGACACGAGCTTGTTGGGAAAGATACACTGGAGCTGGAACGACGTCCGAGCACTATCGCCCGCTGACGACACTTCATGTACCCAGGTCTTAAACAAATTTCCTTCGCTGTTCGAACCAAACATCGGGAAATTCCAAGGAGCAAAAGTGCAGATTCACCTAATTCCGAGGGCGCGACCCATCCATCACAAGGCGAGAGCAGTACTGTACATGATGAGAGAAAGGGTATAGATTGAGCAAGACCGGCTGCAACAAGAGGGCATCATTTCACCGATCGAGTTCAGCGAGTGGACCAGTCCTATTGTCCCAGTCCTCAAGGGAGATGGCACCATCAGAATCTGTGGCGATTACAAAGTATTTATCAATTGTTTCTCCCGGCAGGAACAATACCCACTATCAAAAGCTGACGACCTTTTTGCAACGCTGGCGGGAGGAAAGACGTTCACGAAGCTGGATCTGACTTCAGCCTACATGGCGCAGGGATTGGAGGAATCATCGAAGGTCCTCACCTGCATCAACACGCACAAAGGTATTTTTGTTTATAACAGATGCCCGTTTGGAATCCGATCAGCGGCGGCAATATTCCAGAGAAATATGGAAAGTTTACTGAAGTCGGTCCCGCACACCGTGGTCTTCCAGGACGACATCTTGGTCACAGGTCGGAGCACAGTTGAGCACCTGCAGAACGTGGAGGAGGTTCTTAGTCGACTCAACGGCGTGGGGCTCAGGTTAAAATGCTCGAAGTGCGTTTTCCTGCCGCCTGAAGAGGAGTTCCTGGGAAGGAGGATTGCGGCGGACGGCATCAGGCCCACCAACGCGAAGACTAAGGCAATCGAGAATGCACCAAGGCCACAGAACGTGATGGAGCTGCGGTTGTTTCTGGGACTCTTGAACTACTTTGGTAACTTCTTACCGGGTCTCAGCACCCTGCTAGAACCACTACATGTCTTACTACGAAAAGGGGGCGAATGGGTTTGGGGTAAAAGCCAAGAAAATGCCTTTGTAAAAGCGAGAAAATTGTTATGGTCAAACAAATTGCTTGTGTTGTATGATCCATGTAAGCGTTTGGTACTCGTATGTGATGTGACGTCATATGGCGTCGGGTGTGTATTGCAACAAGCTAATGATTTTGGGAAACTGCAACCGGCTGCTTATGCATCCAGGAGTCTGTCTAAGGCCGAGAGAGCCTGAAGCATGATTAAAAAAGAACCGTTAGCGTGTGTCTATGGGGTAAAGAAAATGCATCGATATCTGTTTGGGCTAAAATTTGAATTGGAAACTGACCATAAGCCACTTACATCCCGGTTTTCCAAGAGTAAAGGGATATATACCAACGCACCAGCCCGCATCCAGAGATGGGTGCTCACGTTGTCCGCATACAACGATGCCATCCGCCACAGGCCAGGCACAGAAAACTGCGCCGATGCTCTCAGTACGCTGCCATTGCCCACCACGGGGGTGGAAATGGCGCAGCCCGCAGATCTAGCCATGGTTATGGAAATATTTGAGAGTGAGCAATCACCTGTCACTGCCCGGCAGATCAAAACCTGGACAAGCCGGGTCCCCTTAGGGGGCCCAAGTTTCCACATGATTTGCGCCTGATTTTTAGGAGCAACTGGTGGAGAACGGACTATCTTAGAAATCGCAATTCTCCACATTTTTTTTCCTGCAGTTCTAGTCAGGTAGAACAGTTCTACTTTGGAACAGAATTTTTTCTTCAAAAGGGGGCGTGTCCGGCCACTGACGCCTGATTCCAAAGTTTCCACAGTGAAAACGTACTCCAAACTAACTTAGAATGGAGCAAGTGAAGATTTTTGTAGAACTGAAAAAACCTGTTCTACACATTAAAAAATCAGGCGCAGGTTACAAATTAGGCGTCCAGAACGAGGTGGGGGGGGGGGGGGGAGAGGGGGGAAGGGAAGTCATTAAATTCTACAATAAATCTTTAGTTATACTTATACAAATATTATACAAATAAATCCAACCTGAATAAACATTTATAAGCAAAGAAAAGATTAAATAAACCATGTTCCTACCTGTGTGAAAGTTCTTCAGGCAGGCCTTTAGGAAGCGGTTTGCCGTCGGGACCGAAGGCTGAATGGGCCGGGCCCGAGATTTCGGGCAGGGCCCGTCCCCAGCACCAGAGGTAGGTGGCGTTGGGTCGGGTCGGGGAGAGAGGTTCGGTTCGGGTCAGCGGGGGAGGGAGGGAGAGAAAGGGAGGGAGGAAGAGGGGGAGGGAGGGAGGGAGGGAGAGAGGGAGGGAGTGAGGTCAGGTCGGGGAGGGGGAGGTCAGGTCGGATCCAGTCCGGGGGCGAGAGTAGAGTCGGGTCGAGTCGGGTGGGAGCGGCAGCGACAGGCGGGTCGAGTCGGGTCGGGTCCGGTCCGGGCGGGGGGCGGGGGGGGCGGAAGCAGGAGCAGCGGGGAAGCAGGAGCGGCAGCGACAGGCGGGTCGAGTCGGGTCCGGTCCGGTCGGGGGGTGGGGGAAAGCAGGAGCGGGAGTCGGCAGGAAGCAGGAGCTGGCCATGGGAGGAGCCTTATTCACGCAGCCCCAGTGAGGCCATTCGGCCAGGGCTAGGGGCTGCGTGCTTCGGGGCCCCTCCCACACAGTTTCGGGCACCTGGAGCTACTGCACTTGCGTGCCCACTGTAGCGCGCATGTGCAGAGCTCCCGGCACTGTTTTCAGCGCAGGGTCCTAGCTCCGCCCCCTACAGCTCCTGCTGCGCCGCGCTGAGGGCCAGAGGACCTGCAGGGAGGTGGAAAATACGGAGGTTTTTTTTAGGTGCACTTTGTGGCGCGGAGGGGCGCCCGTTTTTTATCGTGTGGAAACTTGGGCCCATGATCTCTAGCCAAAAGCTGTGTGCTTCACGGGAGCTAGTCCAGTGTCCCAGTGGAAATGCAGGAAGCGGTGCAAAGATGAAATGTCTATACAGGCAGACTGCCTTCTTTGGGGCAATTGAATAGTGGTCCCCAAGAAGGGCAGAGACACCTTCATCAAAGACCTCCACAGTACCCACCCAGGCATCGTAATGATGAAAGCAATAGCCAGATCCCACGTGTGGTGGCCCAGTATCGATGCGGACTTAGAGTCCTGAGTTCACAGATGTAATACATGCTCGCAGTTAAGCAATGTATCCAGGGAAGCGCCGCTAAGTTTATGGTCTTGGCCCTCCAAACCATGATCGAGGCTACACATCGACTATGCAGGCCCGTTCTTGAGTAAAATGTTCCTTGTGGTTGTAGACGCGTACTCCAAGTGGATTGAATGTGAGATAATGTCGGCTAGCACGTCCGCTGCCACCCTTGAAAGCCTGCGGGCCATGTTTGCCATACACGGCTTACCCAATGTCCTGGTGAGCGACATGGGCCATGTTTTACCAGTGCTGAGTTCAAAGAATTCATGACCCGTAACAGGATTAAACATGTCACATCTGCCCCATTTAAACCAGCGTCCAGTGGTCAGGCAGAGAGAGCATCAAGCAAGGCTTGAAGAGGGTAACTGAAGGTTCACTGCAGACTCGCCTATCCCGAGTCCTGCTTAGCTACCGTACGAGACCACACTCACTCAATGGGATCCCACCTGCTGAACTGCTCATGAAAAGAGCACTTGAGACAAGGCTCTCGTTAGTTCACCCTGATCTACATGAACAGGTAGAGAGTAGGCAGCTTGAACAAAGTGCATATCATGATAGCGCACATGTGTCATGTGTGATTGAAGTTAATGATCCTGTATTTGTATTAAATTATGGACAAGGTCCCAAGTGGCTTCCCGGCACTGTCGTGGCCAAACCAAAGAGGGGAGCAGGGTGTTTTGCGTCAAACTTTCAAATGGACTCATTCACCGGAAACACTTGAACCAAATCAAACTCAGATTCACGGACTACCCTGAGCAACCCTACCTTTTTTGATCCCCCAACAGACACACACCAGTGGTAACCGACACGACGGTTGACCACGAAGCAGAACCCATCCACAGCAGCCCTGCAGGGCCCAACACACCAGGCAGCCCAGCAAGGCCAACTGCACAGCAGCCCAGCGAGGGCCCAACAAATGATTCAACAACACCAGCTTTCACACCGAGACGATCAACCAGGGCAAGAAGGGCCTCAGATCGACTCACATTGTAAATAGTTACACTGTTGACTTTGGGCGGGGGGGAATGTTGTTATATATGTGGACTTGTATTTATCTCATAATCCCTTGGGAGCACAGGTGTTGGGGGAAAACCCTGAGGTAGAAATAAATCTACTCCGAGACTACGTTAGAGAGTTGAAAACACACACAGTTTATTAATACAAGGTACCAGGGGGGTTGTATGTAGATCCCTCAACCAGGCAACAACTCAATTTGGTGTTGCACATACAGCTATTTTATAGTCGTGTTTGTCCAGCTCACTTCCTTATCTTTGGCCAGCAGTTGACCTCTTTCCTCTAGCTGGCAGTTGGTTTCCATTTTGCTCAGCGTCTTGTGACCTTCTCGCAATTGCTTATTGCATCCTGTCCTTCAGTACATGTTAAGTCAACTGTTTTGTTTTCTCAAGCACAGCATCCTGTCCTTCAGTACATGCTAAGTCAACTGTTTTGTTTTGTCAAGCACAGCAATTTCGCACTAACCCTATTAATACCTTCAATTCCCCCATTTGGCCAAAATTTTTCATATACATAATTCTAGGCCAACGTATACCCGGTCTTTATGCAGAAATTGGTGATGTGATGTACTGATTCCTGAGCCCCGGGGTCTCCACTCCGGGGGCCAGGTTCCCATCTCCTGTCGCACTTCATTCTGCTGCTTGTAAGACCTCAACACATAGGTGTTTCGGGCTGTGTACGCCACCTTCTGAGAGACTACCGGGTTCTCGTAGTTTGAGGGTGGTTGGGTTACAGGTCTGCTCGATAGTAAAGATGACAGTGCTTTGATGATACAACATTTAAGTAACATACATAGGCAATACAGCATTATTACCATCACCACAAAGGTAACCAGGCCTTGGATTAGTGATGTTTGCATAGATCCTAACTACCCTGAGAACCAGCCCCACAACTGGAGGCTGGTGGTTGCTTAAGCTTTTGAACCTCTTCTTGGATATGCTCTGCCAGATTGGTAATTTCTTCCGAGCTATCCGGGATGTATGTACAACATTCGGCCCCGATGAGGGCACAGATTCCCCCTTTTTCTGCCAACACATAGTCAAGGGCCATCCGATTTTGCAGAGCTACTGTGCGGAGGGCTACCATCTCTGCATTAACCTTAACTAGGGCTTCAACTGTATCGTTGGCCACCTGTTCCAGGACGGAAGCCATGTTAATAGATTCCTTTGCCAACTTACCCACTCCATACCAGGGAAACACAATGGCCCAGAATCTTTCCGTCTCCGTGATTGTTTCTCTGGCTCTCCGGTGGAGGTCCTTCAGAGAACCCAGCTGATATATGTAGGGTACGATATAAGCCAGATAACAAGAACCATCCATTCTCGGGGCAACCAGGGGTAGGCCCTGTGACCGTACACAAAATGAGTCCCGTTGTAGGGCGAATATCTATTTATCGCTGGGGGGTCTGATTGGACCGAAAAGTCACCGCTTCCGTTTAATGATGGGAGTGTCACCCTACCCCCTTCGGCAGGTAAGGTAAGGCCAAAAGTGCAGTTACTGTACCTCACTTTAGGATCTTCCGGTCGTCCCTGCCTTGTGAGACATAGCCCCCCTCCCTGTCCCTTCTTACACCTTGTTCTCAGGAACGGTGGTAGATCGGAATTGTTACAGGTTGACCGTCTCCACCCACTACACTGTTCTGGATTATACCCATGACTTTTAAGTTTTATTATGGTGCTGCCGTTTGCTTCTATGGCATAAGAGCCAACGCGTGTGGATCCTGTTCTAACGCCAAACACCCAGCTAGCCGTCTCATTATCACTAAGTGAGATTGGTTGTAGGGGAATTCCTTCCTCCGAGTGTGTGGGGACATAGGCACAGACCCAACAGCTGGCAACATTGGCTTTCTTGGCATAGGTGTATGACATGTACAAAAAGGTGTTCACATGTAACTCTTGGTCCGTGGAGGTACTCTGGCCTGAGTCCTCCCGAGGCTACATATTACAATTACACAAAAAAGCAAACTGCACATAATATCGCGTAACACATTCATCTTGGATCGTCTTTATTTCTTCTGGCGTTTTCTGCTGATGAGTCCGCCTTCAGTTTCCTAGAATGTGTATGAAGGCAGGGTTATTTGTTTTGTTTGCTTGTGCTGGGGTCGTTAGATTCATATTCTTTGAGCTGAGACCAATGTTTCCATCGGCCAACCCCACCCATATCTATGCAGGCGCACGTATCTCCGCTAATTAGGACTTCAAATGGACCAGACCAACAGGGAACAAACCCCGTTCGTCCTGGTAGACATTTTACCATTACCTTCGTGCCTACCTATGGGACCTCTCCCTGGTCCTCCAATTCCTTCATCCCTGCCTGCTTGCCGTTCCCTCACTTCCTTCCTCAATTCCTTAAGTTGCTTACTCAGTTCCAAGACGTACTTTCTAATCCGATCCCTCAGGGGTCCTACGTCGGATCCCCCAGTTATGATTCCTTCCAGCAGGCGCATCGCCCTGCCTGTCATCAACTCATATGGAGTTAATCCCGTCACTCGGTTAGGAATTGCCCTTTGTCTCCTCAAGATTGTGGGTAGTAAATCCGCCCAAGCTTGTCGTGCCTTGGATGGCCTTTGCTAGGGCTGTTTTAAGTGTCCTGTTCATCCGTTCTACCATCCCAGAGCTTTGCGGGTGGTAGGGGATATGAAACTTCTGTCTAATACCCAACATAGCACACGCCTCCTTCATTATTTGTCCAGTAAAATGGGTTCCCTGGTCGGAATCGATTTGGATAGGGACGCCCCAACGTGGGATTATTTCCTCTGCCAATATTCGGGCCATCGTGATTGCGGTGCAGTTTCGCGTGGCGAAAGCTTCTACCCACTGCGTAAACTGATCTATTATTTCCAGACAGTATTTCTTGCCCCTTGAGGATGGTAAAGGTCCCGTGAAGTCTATCTGTATACACTCCCACGGCCCCCTTGGTCATGGTTGGTGAGCCATTCTAACCTTAACGGCCTTTCCTGGGTTGTGCTGGGCATACCTGACACATTGCTGACAGTATTTAGCTACGTCACTTCCCATTCCAGGCCACCACCAATTCCCAGTTATGTTTGTTATCATGACATTCCGTCCGACATGACTGATGCCGTGGTGTAGTTCCATGAACATTTGTCTAATACAAGCCGGGGCTATCCCCTTCCCATCTTTCCTCCATACGAAGTCGTCACCCTGGCTCCCTCTTGTGCCCCAATCTTTCTTTTCTTCATCACTTACATCGGCATGTAATCTCACAATGTCTATATATTCCCTGGTAATGATACTACAGACAACTTCTTCCTGTACTTCTAAGGATATACTTGCTTCCTGTGTCGTTTTATCCGCTACTTCATTGTCCCGTTGGATATTGTTTACTACTTCTGGTGAGCCTTAACCTTGATCACTGCTGCCTCTGCGGGTTTACTGGCAGTGTCGAATAGTAGTCTGATTCAGCCTGCATATTTGATAGCCTCCCCGCCCGAAGTGACGAACCCTCTCCTGGCCCAGGCAGTCATCTAGTCATGGACTACCCCAAAGGCATAGCAGCTATCCGTATATATATTTCCCCTCCGGCCTTCAGCCAGTTGGAGGGCTTCAGTCAGGGCATTGAGTTCAGCTACTTGAGCCGACAGTCCTCTGTCTAACCTTCCCTTTCGGACATTGTTTAGTGTTTCGTTTACCACCGCCCATCCCGTATGCGGGGTCCCCTGAATATATTTCCGGGACCCATCCACATACAGGATCAGCTCGGTGTTTTCAAGGGGAATCTCACATGTGTCCTGGTGAGTCCTCCCATTCCTGTGCCTGGCACTCATGAGGCTCACCCACGGATAAGAGGCCCTCTGCCGGGTTCTCCCCCATGTCTTGTACAATGTTTACGGACCCATTTAAGGGAAGTAATACTGCTTCCCATTTGACCCGGCGGACATTGGTCATGGAGCGCAATTTCCCGGTGTTGAGCATTTCCACCAAGGTATGCTTGGTATGTAGTATAACCTCCCCTGTCATTACTACTGGCACACTAACTTTCACCGCCCATGTTGCGCAGTCCAAGGCTGCTACACATCTTGACAGACCTCCTGCCACGGGCGACTGTTGGGTGGAATAATAAGCTACTGGGCGGGCTCAGTCTCCATGCATTTGAGTAACTACTTCTCCGTAAAACCCGCCCTCATTTTCACAATGAATGTGAAACGGTGTGTTCATATTTGGCAGTCCTAGGCCTGGTGCTGACATCAGGGTTTACTTTATCTGGCCGTATGCTGTTTCTTGTTCTGGGGCCCACTCCACACTTTCTAGAGCTGGTTTTCCTCCCTTAACTAGTCTCTGTATTGGTTCCGCGATTGCCGCGAAGTTGGCTATAAAGTTCCTACAGTAGTTTAAGAGTCCTAATATTTTACGCACTCCTCGGACCGTTTTCGGTCAGGGCACAATGCGAATTGCTTTCTTTCTGTCGTGGGACATTGTTTTTGTCCCCTGCGACAGTTGGTGTCCCAAGTACTGTACCTCCTTCAATCCGATCTGAGCTTTCTTGGGGTTTACTGTAAATTCCGCTTTCTTTAAGGCTTCTAGGGTTTCTATTAGAGCCCCCATATGTCCTCTCTCGTCCTCCGAGGCAATCAAGAGATCGTCCACATATTGGAGGATGGTACTTCGGTCAGGGGCTAAATCTATGGTCTCCAAGGCTCGACTCATAGTTCGGTGAAATATGGCTGGACTATTGTGAAAACCCTGGGGCACTCGTGTCCAAGTGTACTGCCTATCCCCTACTGTGAATGCGAATTTATCTTGGGACTCTTGGGCTAATGGTATGGACCAAAATCCATTAGCTATATCTAAGACCGTGAATATTTTATGTTCTGGTTTCAGTCCATTAAATATGGTCGTTGGGCTTGCTACGATGGGGTGCTGGCAGGGAGTTACTCTTTTTAACGCCGTATAGTCTATGGTCAATCGGTATGACCCAGCTGGTTTCTTTACAGGCCAGGTTGGCAAGTTCGTAGTGCTTTCGGCTTCTCAAAGGACGCTGCTCCGCAAGAGGTCCTACACTATTTGTTTTACGGCCTCTCGGGCTTCAGGTTTAATTGGGTATTGCTTATGAGGAGTGTGTTCGGGCCCAGGAATGACCACTGGCTTGATCTTTACCTGTCCAAAATCCTGCTTTGATTGAGCCCACACTTCCCTCATTTGTTCGCATAATGGGCCGTAGTCTCCTGCTATATCCCAATCTCGGGTGAGAAGTTGCACACTTCCTACCTTTGCGTGATCGTGCAAATTAGTCTGTTCCCCGTACATCATGAATTTGTGTCCTCCCTTATTTCTCCAAACTATTCTCTTATTCTGTGGATCCTTTAGTGCCCCTAACTGTTCCAGGAGGTCGATCCCCAATATGTTCCCTTCTTCATTTGGGCATACATAAAATTGTGCCGGGATCAGAATACCGGCTATCTCCTATAGAATTACTTCACTCTGGTGGGCTGTGGTGGCAAATTCTCCCACGCCAGTTATATGGACTACATATTCAGTTGTGGGTAAAGGAATATCTGTCATAGATACCGATGCTCCGGTATCCACTAACATATCACACTGCCGGACCCCTAACAGCGCTGTTATGTGAACACGCGGATCCTCTCCCTGCCTTCAGTCCCTTCCTAAGTACCTCAAACGCTGTGATTACCTGCTGTTGGTTCATCTCCTCTACTCTAAGGCCTGACTATTTCTTTTCTCCCAACATTTATCAGTGGCATGTCCCTTTTTCCCGCAATTGTCACATCGGACGGTTGGTCTTTGGGGCCCCTACAGTCGGCAGCAAAATGACCCATCTTGTCACAATTGTAGCATTCCCCTCGGACTGCACTCTTACTACTCTTAGCCGCGGCCACTTCTTGTTTTATTCCCCCAGAGTTAATGTGCCATGCCCACCGGACAGCTTGGTCATAGGTGTCCGCGACTACCACCCCCATTTTTAAGATCTTTTGATGGTCGGCCGAAAGGCCGTCCTTAAAGATTTTCACGAACGTGGGTCATCTCTGTTTGGGGCCGCCTGTCCCGAGGATTCTTGGTATTGGAACCATAACCTCTCTCCGTAGTCTTTGGCGTTTTCTCCCTTTTTCTGGCGGGTATGCATTATCAATCCCCAATTTGGAGTGGATGCTCCCATTAAGGCCTGTACATCCTGGACAAACCCCGCTCTGGCAGTGTCCCATTGTGCCCTTGTGGCACACATGGCAGGTATCCATGTGCCGTCACTGTGAGGGGGTGCTAGCCCTGTCCACCGGTCCTTTGGACACTTAGCCCGAACTATTTGGTGGACATCTCGCTCATGCATATCGTGGGTCTCATACAATTCTTTTAACTTTTGCCAAAATTCTACATTTCTCTTCCATGGTTGTAGACTCCCCAAATCCTGATTCATCATTTGTTTTTCTGTGGGGGTGAAAGCGTAGTATTGATATCGGGGGTTCCCTCCCTGTACACCCTGGATTACTGGAAGAGGGGCTGCCCTTTCTGTATTTACTGAATTTGACCCTTCCATCTCGGTCTCCTCATCAAAGGGAGGAGCCGAGGTCGCTACTGCGGCAACATAAGTCGGAGGGAGGTCATAATCTGATCCCCCCCATTTGCCAGTTTGTTCATACCGCTCGCTCCATTTTTTATTCTCTGCTTCTGTTTCCTTACTTTTCTCCACTAATTGTTTGGTTTTACTTTGTAACACACATAACTGATATACTAAAAGTACTCTGGCTTTCTTTGCCTTTTTCTGTTTCTGTTTCTCCCACCAATTCGTTTGCTCCTTGGGGACAGCCGAGGGATCCCACCTGTCTTTAATCATTTATCTATTAAGCCTTTCTGATCGTCTGCATAGAACCTACTAAGAGACCCTCCTGGCCCCCATTCAAGGTCTTCTCCCGACGCCATTATGTGATCTGACCTTCCCTCGCTTCCTCTGCGAATGAGTCTCTTCATGCGGGCCTACTTCTATTCCGTCACTTATTTATTGTGATGGGATTATCCCTCAACTCTCACACCAGTTCATGCGTATCACACAGTCACTCACAGGTTTCCGCCGTCACTTTGTCCTCCCGGTGTTCCCTTCGACCGTAATCCTTGGCCATCACGTGGGGCATTTGCCCTCTTAATTCCGGCTCAAGTTAGGTGATTGAGATAGTTTGTGACAATTGAAGTGACGGGGACATTCGTTTCTCTTACACACCACTTATCTTACTTATATTCTACTTTATCTTAATTTCTACTCACTGTGTCTGTTATCAAACCTCCCCGAGTCTCACTTGTTCATTGGGTGTCCAGCGGCCTCACCCCTGCCGATTTAACGTTCCAATTTCTGAGATGTCATGAAATCTGACCTTATCCCCATACGTTCGAGTCTCGGTCAGGAGGGCTTACCGGTACACCCTGCTCGCAGCGCCAAAACTGTTGGGGGAAAACCCTGAGGTAGAAATAAATCTACTCCGAGACGACGTTAGAGAGTAGACACACACAGTTTATTAATACAAGGTACCAGGGGAGTTGTTTGTAGGTCCCTCAACCAGGCAACAACTCAATTTGGTGTTACACATACAGCAATTTTATAGTCGTGTTTGTCCAGCTCACATCCTTATCTTTGGCCAGCATCTGGTGTGCAGTTGACCTTTTTCCTCTAGCTGGCAGTTGGTTTCCATGTTGCTCAGCGTCTTGTGACCTTCTCGCAATTGCTTTTCACATCCTGTCCTTCAGTACATGCTAAGCCAACTGTTTTGTTTTCACAAGCACAGCATCCTATCCTTCAGTACATGTTAAGTCAACTGTTTTGTTTTGTCAAGCACAGCAATTTCACACTAACCCTTTTAACCCCTTCAACAGGTATTTAAGAAGGCTTCACAGGTTGGAGAGGCACTCTGGAGACCTGCAATAAAAGACTAATGTCACACTTTACTTTGAGCTCACAGTGTTCAGTCTGACTTTTTTTCCATACACAACAGAAAGGAGGTGCACAATGGTTTCCCCAGGGATAGGTATTAGGACCACTACTCTTTTTGATATATATTAATGACCTGGACTTGGGTATACATGGCATAATTTTAAAGTTTACAGACGACACAAAACTCGGAACTGTAGTGAACAATAAGGAGGATACTAAAAAACTTCAGGAGTACATAGACAGACAAGTTAAATGGGTAGACAGATGACAGTTTAATACAGAGAAATGTGAAATGATATATTTTGGTAGGAAGAATAATGAGGCAAAATGAACTAAATTGTACAATTTTAAAGGGGGTGCAGGAACAGAGAGACCTGGGAATGTATGTACACAAATGTTTGAAGGTGGCATGACAACTTGAGAAGACTGTTAAAAAGCATATTGCATCCTTGGCTTTATTAGAGGAAGAGAGTACAAGAGCAAGGATGTTCTGCTAAATCTGTATAAAAGACTGGTTAGGCCTCAGCTGGAGTACTGTGTTCAATTCTTGGGCACCACACTTTAGGAAGGATGTCAAAGCCTTAGAGAGGGTGCAGAAGAGATTTACTAGAAAGATACCAGGGATGAGCAACTTCATTTAGGTGGAGAGACTGCAGAAGCTGGGTTTGTTCTCCATAGAGCAGAGAAAGTTAAGAGGGAATTTTTGATAGAGATGTTCAAAATCATGAACGATTTTGATAGAGTAAATAAGGATAAACTGTTTCCAGTGGCAGATGGTTAGTAACCAAAGGACATAGATTTAAGGTGATTGGCAAAAGAACCAGAGGTGACACGAGGAAACATTTGTTTACACAGTGAGTTATTGAGATCTGGAATGCACTGAGTGAAAGGATGGTGGAAACAAATTCAATAGTAACATTCAAAAGCGAATTGGATAAATATTTGAAGGTAAACAATGACAGGACTATGGGGAAAGAGCAGGGGAGTGGGACTAATTATATAGCTCTACCAAATAGCCAGCACAGGTATGATGGGCCGAATGGCCCCTTTCTGTGTTGTATGATTCTATGAATTTTACCATGAATAGAACAGTAGTCTACTATGTCGAACGTCATGCTGAGGAAGGCAAATCGCCATGGTTTGATGTTGTGGGGCTTTTCACCATGACCTTTGGGAAGCAGGCTGGACTTTATGAAACCTTACGGACACGAAATGAGATGGGTTGTGGCAAGGATAAGGCAGACTGGGCTAGACTTTCCCCAAAGCCCTCACTGCCCGATTGCCACCCAGAAAAGACCACTAAGCTTCATCAATTAACGCCGGTGAAATTTTCCATTAATGAGGTAAGTAAAACTGCCCGGCGAGAAAATGGTGGTGACACCAAGATTCTCGGTGGTTTTTGGACGGTTACAGCTGAAACTAGCGAGAACGCGTGGTTCTTAAAAATGTTTTTTAAACTTAGTCCGAGGCTACGGTTGGGCCTAGGGAGGGGGGATAACTTTAAAAAAACTTTTTCACTTAAAAAAAAAGGTTAAAAATCATTAACAAGACAGTTTTAAAGCTAATCGGCGTTTTACAATTTAAAAAAAGAACCTTTAACTTACCTTTCTTTGCAGAGTACTCACCTACTGCCCTGTTTCAGGCTGCTTCCCATAGGCGGTTCCCTCGGCGATCTGGACGGGCTCCCGTTGAGGCCAAACTTACGCCCTGGCGCTTCTCTCGGCGGTGCACACACGTGCACATCGGCAGTTTTGCTCCCGGCGGTCATTTCGCGATGTGGGCGGTCCCATTCAAAAGGTAAGGGGGAAACTTTCGCCGGGCGGTTCCTCTCAGAGAAAACCACCGAAAATGAAGGCGAAAGTTGTTCCTTGTGTATAGAAGAGAAGGGATTCTTAGGCTTTTAATGATTCCATGCTTTCTTGTGCTTTTACCATATCCAATTAATCGGTAGAGGATTTATCATGGGAATTATACAATAAGTCTGAACTTTTGAGTGGTGGTTTATATACAATGCTTGCCTCTGCTTTCCACAGGTGGCAACTTTTTAATATCATATAGTCAGTCATGTGATAGCCAAACCTATTAAAAATGATAACAGCATTATTAACAATATGGTAACCACCTTTTACCCAGGCCAAAAGAGAGGGTGGCAGAATTCCTAATTTCATCTGGCCTGTCTGACATATTTTTTATGGCCAACATCATTCCTTACCAACAAAAACAAGAGAAAATTGACAAAGGGTCCATACCTAAAGCATTAATTCCTTTGTTATCTCCACTGATACTGCTATTTCACACTGACTAACAAAATATACAAGCACAGGGTACGATCTGGGTACGGTAGTGTATCTGGATATGGTAGTGTAGTGGTTGCGCTACTGGTCTAGTAATCCAGAGGCCTGCATTAATAATCCAGAGAATGTGAGTTCAAATCACATCATGAAATTTTAAATTCTGCAATAAAAAGTAAATGTAATCATAAAGCTGTTGGATTGTTGTACAAACCCAACTGGTTCATTAGTGTCCTTTAGGGAAGGAAACCTGCTGTCCTGACCTGGTCTGGCCTATATATGACTCCAAACCCACAGCAATGTGGTTGACTCTTAACTGCCCTCTGAAGTAGCCTAGCAAGCCACTCAGTTGTAACAAACTGCTACAAGAAATACGAATAAGAATGAAACCGGCACCGGCTTCGGACACGACAACGGCACACCTAGCCTAGTCAACCCTGTAAACTCCTCCTCACTAACCTCTGGGGATGAGGGAAAAATCTACTTGACCTCGTCCTCACCAATCTACCTGTCGCAGATGCATCTGTCCAGGGCAGCAGTGGTAGCAGTGATCACAACCCCCGTGCTAAATGGGATAGATTCAGAACAGATCTGGAAGCTCAAAACTGGACATCCATGAGGTGCTGTGGGCCACCAGCAGCAACAGAATTGTATTCCACCACAATCTGTGACCTCATGGCCCAGCATATCCCTCACTCTACCATTACCATCAAGCCAGGGGACCAACCCTGGTTCAATGAGGAGTGCAGAAGAACATGCCAGGAGCAGAACCAGGCATACCTAAAAATGAGATACCAACAAGGAAGCTGCAACACAGGACTTCATGCATGCTAAACAGCGGAACCAACATGCTATAAACTGAGCTAAGAAATTTCACAATCAACAGATCAGATCAAAGCTCTGCAGTCCTGCCACATCCAGTCATGAATGGTGGTGGACAATTAAACAACTAATGGGAGGAGGAGGCTCAATGAATATCCCCATCCTCAATGATGGCGGAGCCCAGCACACAAGTGCAAAAGACAAGGCTGATGCGTTTGCAACCATCTTCAGCCAGAAGTGCCGAATGGATGATCCATATCGACCTCCTCCTGAGGTCATCGCCATCACAGAAGCTAGGCTTCAGCCAATTTGATTCACTCCAGATAGCACACTGGATACACCAAAGGCCATGGGCTCCGACAACACCCCGGTTGTCGTGCTGAAGACTTGTGCTCCAGAATGAGCTGCGCCTCTCGCCAAACTGTTCCAGTACAGCTACAATACTGTTTTACCTGATCATGTGGAAAACTGCCCACAAAAAGCAGGACAAATCCAATCCGGCCAATGACAGCCCCATCAGTGTACTCTCAATCATCAGCAAAGTGATAGCGCCGTCAACAGCGCTATCAAGCGATACTTATCAATAACCTACTCACCAATGCTCAGTTTGAGTTCCGTCAGGACCACTCGGCTCCAGACCTCATTACAGCCTTGGTCCAAACATGAACAAAAGTGCTGAATATCAGATGTGAGGTGAGAGTGACTGCCCTTGACATCAAGGCAGCATTTGACTGAGTGTGGCATCAAGGAGCCCTAGTAAAACTGAAATCAGGGGGAAAACTCTCCACTGGCTGGAGTCATACCTAGCACAAAGGAAGGTGGTTGTGGTTGTTGGAGGTCTATCATCCCAGCCCCAGGACATTGCTGCAGGAGTTCCATAGGGCAGTGTCCTAGGCCCAACCATCTTCAACTGCTTTAAGGATGACCTTCCCTCCATCATAAGGTCAGAAGTGGGGATGTTTGCTGATGATTGCACTGTGTCCAGTTCCATTCGCAACTCCGCAGTCCATGCCTGCATGCAGCAAGACCTGGACGACATTCAGGCTCGGGCTGATAAGTGGCAAGTAACATTCACGCCACACAAGCGACAGGCAATGACTATCTCCAACAAGTGAGAGTCTAAACACCTCCCCTTGATATTCAACAGCATTACCATCGCCGAATTCCCAACCATTAATATCCGTGGGTCACCATCGACCAGAAACTTAACTGGTCTAGCCAGATAAATACTGTGGCAACAAGAGCGGGTCGGAGGCTGGGTATTCTGTGGCAAATGACTCACCTCCTGACTCCCTAAAGCCTTTCCATCATCTATAAGGCAAAAGTCAGGAGTGTGATGGAATACTCTCCACTTGCCTGGGTGAGTGCAGCTCCAGCAACACTCAAGAAGCTCGACACCATCCAGAACAAAGCAGCCCACTTGATTGGCACCCCATCCACCACCTTCAACATTCACTCCCTCCACCACTTGCCAGCGATGACCACATCCCAGAATGAATTTAAAAAAAAGAATTCCCCCACCCCCCTCTTCGGCTGCGATCTCCCAGGCACTCCGGTGCTTCCGTTGCCATCTCGTCCCGTGCAGGCTGCTAACATAGCAAATTCCAGGATCAGGCTATCCTCCCTCAGTGGAAAAGGATTCCAGGATGGTAATGAATTGGGAAACCCATCAAACAGAAAATAGAACTGGAATCACATCCAGCTGACAGTGATCCAGAATTAGCCACGATCCCAGATGAGAGAGATAAAAAGAAAAAAATGCTGTAGGAGATACAGCCAGTCCCAGGATATTTGGTTCATACGGTTTACTGTACACACAATGACCATTTTGAAAATAAGGACACCTGATGTAAGTAATTTAGGTGTCACTAATTTACAGGTTTCGCTGTATATCCACCGCTAGCCTCTAGAGGGAGATACATGAATGTTTCGTGGGAATGGTCATTTGCATGTCTTTTGTGCAAGTATGAGTGTAAGTCCTGTGTAAAATGGGTGTAAACAGCTGAGGATACCCCAGGAAATTTCTGTGCAGCCTTTCAAGAACGATTGTACAGCCTGTACCCTTCAGCAGCACTCTGAAACACATGTGGAATGCACTGCCTGATAAGGTGGGGATACAGATTCAATAGTAGCCTTCAAAAGAGAATTGGATAAATACTTGAAGGAGAAAAACTTACAGGGATATTGGGGAAAGAGTAGGGGAGAGGAAATAACTGGATTGCTCTTTGAAAGAGCCGATGCAGATTCGATGGAGCAAATGGCCTCCTTCTGTGCTGTATTATTCTATGATTCTATGAATCTAAGAAATAGGAAGTCACAATCACTGCCTCCCTTTATTTCTCTCTCATTATTTCAATGCATTTCTCGTTGACAGAATGATTATATTTTGGCAGCATTATGACTAGTCAAATGCTATTCTGTACCAAGAAAGCCGCAGAGCTGGACTACAAACAGGAAAAGGGTCCAGAACTTCTCTGAAGACCTCCAAGCATTCCCGGATGAGATTGAAGTCAGGAGGAACAGACGCCTGGGTCTACAATCCACCAAGTTAGCCAAGATTGTCAGTTGTATTGCCTGGGGACTGCCAACTCCTTCGCTCCCAAGACTACAGAATAGTGCCAAAAGAAATTCAATGACTTAACTAGTCATTGCAGGTTAACACACTTGCCACACTGTCCCTTTCATCCTTGCTCACCCTGGGCACCCTCTTAACTCAACACTTACACAACTAATCCTGCACACTGCTAAGAGCACTTTTGTTTCCCTCTCCTGCACGATGGCTGCACAGCCTTCACCTCCATGGAAGCACAATCTGGACTTCACAAAACGTGCCATTGGTCGATTCTGCAATGACCTAAAGCCCCCACATGCAGCAGAGCTTTAACTGCAGAAATTAAGGTCACCATGGCCCTGAACGTTTCCTGGATGTTCCCAGGCATCCATAGTGGATCGCTGCAGGATTGGTCAAGGGCAGTGAGGGCCTACATTCGGTAAGTGACTAACGCCTTTTCCCACAGGTATAGGGAATTCATCAGATTTGGCATGTCCGTGATGGAGCAAAGGCAGAGGGCATTACATCACAACAGAATTGCTGGCTGCCACAGAATGGAGGGGCGATTAATGGAGTACATGTTGCACTAAAGTCTCCCTGATACGTCCTTATTATACAGTATAAATGCACACGAGACCCAAACTTGAGAGAAGGTCAGTCTGTGACCTGTCCTTTATTCCACAGCACTCAAGTGCAGGAAGTGGGTGGAGCTTCCCCTTTTATATCTGAAGGTCCAGGTTAGGAGTGTCTCCCACAAGTTCACCACCTAGTGGTCAGTGTTCTCACGGTGTACAACTAAGGTCAGTTTATACATGGGTTACAATGCTGGTTGAACACATAACATCACCTCCCCCCCCAAAGTCTTATTGGGATCACAGGTTGAGTCTCTCTGGTGGTTTACGCTCCCTTGTAGAGCGCCTGAGTTGGGGCTCCGGTTGTTGGGCGCTGGCCTGAGTGTCTGCTGTTTGCGGTGCCTCAGGCCTGTCCGGACTGCCCACAGTGACTGGGCTCTCCTCCCTTTGGTTCCTGTGTTCGGTCACCTGTTGTGGAGTGAACTCTACATCGTGTTCTTCCTCTGCTTCTTCTATGGAGTTGCTGAACCTTCTTTTTGTTTAATCCACATGTTTGCGGCAGATTTGTCCATTGGTAAGTTTAACTACCAGAATCCTATTTCCCTCTTTGGCAACCACAGTGCTTGCGAGCCATTTGGGCCCTGCAGCGTAGTTGAGGACAAAAACAGGATCATTTACATCAATACATCGCGCCCTCGCATTCCTGTCATGGTAGTCATATTGTGACTGGCGCCTGCTCTCGACAATTTCATGGTGGGGTGTATAAGGGATAACCGGGTTTTGAGCGTCCTTTTCATTAGCAGCTCTGCGGGTGGAATCCCTGTGAGCGAGTGTGGTCGGGATCTATAGGCCAACAGGAGGCGAGATAAACGGGTTTGTAGGGAACCCCCTTGGATTCTGAGCATCCCCTGTTTGATTATCTGCACTGCTCGTTCTGCCTGGCCATTTGAGGCCGGCTTGAACGGTGCCGTTCTAACATGGTTAATTCCATTGCCTGCCATGAAGTCCTGGAATTCAGTGCTTGTGAAGCACGGGCCATTGTCGCTGACCAAGATGTCCGGTAGACCGTGGGTGGCGAACATTGCCCGTAGACTTTCTACCGTGGCAGAAGATGTGCTTGAATTTAAAATGTCACACTCGATCCATTTGGAGTAGGCGTCTACTACAACCAAAAACATTTTCCCCATGAAAGGACCTGCGTAGTCCACATGGAGGCGTGACCAAGGCTTGGCGGGCCATGGCCAGGGGCTGAGGGGGGCTTCCCTGGGCGCATTGCCCAGCTGGGCACATGTGTTGCACCTGCGAACACAAAGTTCCAGATCTGCGTCTATCCCTGGCCACAAAACGTGTGACCTGGCAATTGCCTTCATCGTGACAATGCCCGGGTGCCCATTGTGGAGTTCTCTGATGAACACCTCTCTGCCCATCTGGGGCATGACTACGCGGTTTCCCCACAATAGGCAATCGGCCTGAATCGAGAGTTCATCCTTGCGTCTGTGAAATGGTTTAAATTTCTCAGGGCATGCCCTGTATGTGGCTGCCCAGTCCCCATTCTGGACACATTTCTTGACTAGAGACAATAGCGGGTCTCTATTTGTCCAGACTTTAATCTGACGGGCTGACACGGGTGAGCCTTCGCTTCCGAAAGCTTCAACAGCCATGACCATCTCAGCAGCATGCTCGGTAGCCCCCTCAGTGGTGGCTCATGGGAGCCTGCTGAGTGCATCGGCGCAGTTTTCGATGCCCGGTCTGTGCCAAATTGTGTAGTCATAGGCGGCTATCGTGAGTGCCCACCTCTATATGCGGGCCGATGCATTTGCATTTATGGCCTTGTTGTCAGCCAAATGGGACGTTAGGGGTTTGTGATCTGTCTCCAGCTCAAATTTCCTGCCAAACAGGTACTGGTGGATTTTATTTACCGCATATACACATGCGAACGCTTCCTTTTCTACCATCCCGTAGCCCCTTTCTGCCTGGGACAGACTTTTGGAGGCATAAGCTATCGGCTGTAACTGACCCTTGGCATTGACATGCTGCAACACACACCCGACACCATAGGACGACGCATCGCACGTTAACACAAGTTTCTTACATGGGTCATATAGCGTTAACAGATTGTTGGAACATAACAAATTGCGTGCTCTATTAAAAGCCCTTTCATGGCTGTCCCCCCAGACCCATTCGCGACCTTTGCGTAGGAGCACGTGTAGCGGCTCTATCAGCGTGCTCAATTTGGGAAGAAAGTTACCAAAATAGTTCAGGAGCCCCAGGAATGACCGCAGCTCCATCGTGTTATGGGGTCTGGGTGCTCTCTGGATCGCTTCCGTCTTGGACGCAGTAAGGCTGATCCCGTCTGCTGCTACCCTCATCCCCAGGAATTCTACCTCTGGAGCTAGGAAGACGCACTTCGCCTTTTTCAGTCGCAGCCCTACCCGGTCCAGTCTGCATAGCATCTCCTCCAGGTTGTGGAGGTGTTCTTCAGTATCGTAACCCATAATGAGGATGTCGTCCTGAAAAACCACCGTCCCTGGAATCGACTTGAGGAGGCTTTCCATATTTCATTGGAAGATCGCGGCGGCCGAACGAATCCCAAACGGACATCTGTTGTACTCAAACAACCCCTTGTGTGTCGTGATGGTGGTCAGCTCCTTCAACTCACTCGCCAGCTCCTGGGTCATGTAAGCTGAGGTCAGGTCCAATTTTGAAAAATGTTTGCTACCGGATAGCATCGCAAAGAGGTCCTCCGCTCTCGGTAGCGGGTATTGGTCTTGGAGTGACACCCGATTGATGGTGGCCTTGTAATCACCACATATCCTGACCGACCCATCCGCCTTGAGCACCGGCACAATCGGGCTTGCCCAGTCACTGAATTCGACTGGCGAGATGATGCCTTCCCACAGCAGGCGGTCCAATTCGCCTTCTATCTTTTTCCGCATCACGTACGGCACCGCTTTAGCCTTGTGGTGTACTGGCCTGGTATCCGGGTTTATGTGAATCACTACCTTGGCCCCCGTGAAAGTGCCAATGCCGGGTTGAAATAATGAGTCAAATTTGTCCAGGATCTGTGGGCATGATACTCGCTCCACAGAGGAAATTGCATTGACATCGCTCCATTTCCAGTTCATGACAGCAAGCCAACTCCTCCCCAGTGGTGCGGGACCATCCCCTGGGATAATCCCGAGTGGCAGTCTGTTCTCCGAATCTTTGTGGGTCACGACTACCGTGGCGCTGCCCAGCACCGGAATGATCTGCTTTGTGTAAGTCTGTAGCTGTGCGTTAATCGGCGATAATTTTGGCCTCCTGGCCTTGGACGCCCACAACCTTTTGAACTGTTTGATACCCATCAGGGACTGGCTGGCCCCCTTGTCTAACTCCATTGATACTGGGATGCCATTGAGGAGCACTTTCATCATTATCGGTGGTGTCCTGCTGTATGAACTGTATACATGCTCCACATGAACTCGCTGAACTTCAGCTTCCAGCGATTTCCCCCAGCGTTCATTTCTGCAATTTCTGCAGGTATTTTGCTCACTTCTGCAAACTCCGACTGAGTGTGTGCCTCCACGCCTCCAGCATGAACTGCAGTTTGAAACAAAAAGTCCCTTGCCAGTTGATCGTCCCTGACTGCCCCTGTTATTGCCCTTGAGTGCACCATTAACAGGTGTTGATGGCCCCATTACTGGCTGCATTGTCCCTTGCAATGGCGTGAATCGCTGTTCAGCTTGCCATTGTCTCTGTCGAACTCCCCCTCTGGGCTTGACTACATGTTGGGGCATGCCCGACTGCCCTTGTCTGCCTGGAGAACTGTGTGATGCTTTAACAATGTTGAATCTCTGTCCCAACCATTCCTTAACACAGTACCTCTCATCTGTTCTGCTAGTGGCCACGCTCGCGTGGTTTAAATCCCAGTTTCTTGTCGCCATTGATACGTCATTACTACACAGTATAAATGCACACGAGGCCCAAGCTTGAGAGAAGGTCAGTCTGTGACCTGTCCTTTATTCCATAGCACTCAAGTGCAGGAAGTGGGTGGAGCTTCCCCTTTTAAACCTGAAGGTCCAGGTTAGGAGTGTCTCCCACAAGTTCACCACCTAGTGGTCAGTGTTCTCACGGTGTACAACTTAGGTCAGTTTATACATGGGTTACAATGCTGGTTGAATACATGACACTCCCCATCAGAACTTGCAAAGCTATATAAACGGATGGTCTGCGATGCTAGGCTGCACATCTTGCATGTGAACTTGGAGCACATATGGGAGTGTTGTTATGCATTCGTTGCTCGCAATCAATCATCGCACATATGCTTGGGAACTTGGGAGTGAGTGGAAGGATGAATCCTTGGTGATAAGGCTGAACCCTTGCTGCCATGGCTGATGATGCCAATTCACGTCACATAGTCAGAAGCTGAGGAGAGATACAACTCAGTCCATGGGCCCACCAAGTAGGTGGTTGATGATGGGGCAGGTTTTTGACAGTGTTCTCCAATACTCCCCAGAGGGTGTAGAGAGAATAGTCATTGTATGTTGTGTCCTACACAACCATGGCACGATGGAAGGCCTGGACCTAGACATGCCAGGGAAGGAGGCAGTCGAAGCAGATGATCCTGGACTGTGGGAGCCCGAGCCATGGGATGTGATGCATCCACGGAAGATGTCCACAGAAGGCATTGCTTTGAAAGTGCAAGCTTTTACCCAGTGAGTGTCCCTGCAGATGTCACATCCAGAAGAAGGGTCAAACACACCTCTCTTTAACTTCAAATATTGTTTTATTAAAAAACTTTCATGCAATCAGTGAACTTTAAATGCAAATTTTAAGAAATGACTACAAATGTTTCCTTAAAAAGAAACGATACGGGCCAGATTTTTGAGAAGTTTGCGACCGGGTTTTCGCCGGGATTTGACCCTCCGCAGCGAAAACTCGGTTGCAAAGCCCGGGCGGGATCCTCGGGTACCAATTTGCGGTGGCGCTTCCATGTACAGTGATGTGGATTGCGTTTGCGTCGGACTTTCGACTCTCTCCCGACCTGTACGCCCAGAATAGCCACAGGTCAAACCTGTTGGTGCAGCCCTGCCAACGAAAACCTGCAAAAAGTTAAGTTGAAGTGTTTATTTTTTACTTTTTTTTCAGCGATTCAATCGATAGGGTCTTGTAAATGCTTTTGGAATGTTTTTTGGATTTTTTTTCCCCTCCCAAGGCTTCTCTCGCATCGCTCCCGGCCCAGACTAAATTTGGCGAAACTCGCATTTTTGCGCCGTGATTGCTTGTGCAACGCCTTCCTTACCGATTGTAAAGGATGAAAGTTCGGGCTAAAAATGGTAGCGCAGCGCAAACGGTAAGTATCGCGTATCGCTGCCATTTTCGCCAAAATACCCTGAAAGCCGAAAATCCGGCCCTAAATAGATCTTTGAATAAATTCCTATAGGAAATCCAATAAACTAACTAGTCCCAGAGGAACATAGTTTAATTACAAGCAGTGTTTTATGGCATGTTAAGCTATTTTTAATGATTTTGAAAAACTATTTACAACAATAAACCTTTACTGAACATGCTAACACATGTTTCAGAGATATTTTGTTTGTATTAGATGGATTTTTTTTCTATTTGAATGTTTTTAAAGTGGTTGTCATGGTTGTACAACATTTTGAACTCTTAAGCGACTTCTGGCGATACACACTTTTTTTCATGGGGATCCTTCTGGTATTTGCAATCTGGCGAGAGGATGATGAGGAGGAGAAGCTGCAGGTGGTGGCGGGACATTTCCTTGAACTGCTGCAGTTTTTGTAGTGGTAGTGCTCCCACATGGTGTTTGGTAGGGAATTCCATGATATTAACTGAGCAATGATGAAAGAAAAATGACATATGACCAAGTCAGAATACTGTGTGATTTGGAGGGGAGCTTACATGTAATGGTGTTCCTATGATGTTGCTGCTCTTGTCCTGCACAATGGTAGAAGTTGCACAGGAAGGAGATGCTGCCAATGTAAGTTTGGTGAGTTGTGGCATTGCATCCTTTAGATCACACATACTGGAGTGCTGGAGGGGTGTATATGGAGTCCAGGGTCAGGGGCATCAATCAAGCCAGTGGCTGTGTCCTGGATGGTATTGAGCTTCTTGAGTGTTGTTTGTGACTGCACCTATTAGGGTGAATGGTAAGTATTCCATCTACAGATGCAATGCAACAACTCACCAAGACGCACGACATCCTGACTTGGTCATATATCGACATTCCTTCATAATTGCTGACTCAAAGTCTTGGAATTTTTTTAACTGACACCATCATGGCAGCACCGTCACTATAAGGACTTCTGTGAATCAAGAAGGCAGCGCACCACCACCTTTACAGGGCAATGAGGGATGGGTAATAAATGTAGCCTTGCCAGCCTCGCCCACATCCAGAGAACACATAAAGTACAAGAACTGATGAAAACAAAAAATTGTACTTATATAGTTATCTTTAGTATAAATTGTCCCAACGCTATTCATAAACTGTTTGAAATGTCAGTGAACCCCAACACTGAAAATTGCAACTCTGTGCAGGAATTCCTCTAGTGATGATTTTAGTGCTTCAAGTGTATGTTTATTTACCCAGCTAACTAGGTGGTTAAATTGAAATACGAAGCATGTGAACTGACCTTTTAAAGGAAAATAACTTACAAAATATGAGTGCAACCAGAGTGCACAAGATCAGATTTTGAATCTTGGAGCAGCTTGTAACCTTTTATAAGTGAACCACAGAAGCAGTGAAAAGGTGAACAGAAACGAGGGACGAGAAAGCAGCAACTACACAAGTTGTATCCTTGTTGCAATCCCCATTGCCACCCAAGTAGTGGCAAAGATTAGAAAAGAACATGGAGCACCTTTTGCAGTTCAGATACTTCTAATTCTCATGTTATTTCGTACAAAGAGACTTTTGCCACTTCTGAAACTGTATATAGTCCTATTAAATATTTCAACACTGTGCCTGCGGCAATCCATTCCAACACGGATGAAAGTTACATTCCTGTTAACTAGAAATGCCACTGCAGTCTTCAACAATTGTACCATCATTTCCACAGTCTTTATTCTGGCCCAAATGCTGGGAAAAAATGTAACAATCTTTATTGTTTTAGTGAAAATACTTCTTTTGGCGGGTTCCAAAAACAACAAAGGCCCTGAATTTCCTCAATGTCCGCTGCACTGGAAATGTACACTGTTCACCAGCAGGGCGGGTTGCACAAGAATTTCCCGGCAAGTTAATTTGTGTATGAAGTGGTGTAAGTTCTAGTGTAATTGCATTCTAAAAGCATGTGAGCCGCTTAGGCCCCAGGAAACTTCAGTGCAGAAATGGTGTAGCCTCTATAAAGGCTGCTGTCTTCATTAGACCGCTTGGGGACAGCAAGGTGAGACTGCGGAGATTCTTTCCTCAACTCCTTTGCAGTCTAGCCACTCAGGCCATCTACCACCCACATCTGAAGTAGCTCTTGCCGGAGCCATGAGCAGTCAAAGGCCAGCCATGACAGGGCAGTATCTTGCCAAAGGGTTGTTAATTTTTCACAGGAAGACCTGCAAGCCCTCCTGGAAGAGGTGGAAAATATTTGGAATTGACTCCTGGGTGAAACTGCACTGATCTCCTGTGGCATCTTGAAAGGATCCGGTGATAAACAAATTCGGGGCAGTAGTCAGTTTAATCGTGACAGACAGCGCCATTCTGGCATTGGAGTGAGGCTGAAGCTCATCACACAGGTGGTTGCACAGATGTGCAATGGCAGCCTTGGACAATCACACCTATCAAACACAGAGCTCCTGGAGGGTAATACCTGGGTGGGCCATTAGTCTTCTGCCATGATATCTTACTCTCTTTTCTACATGGCGCTGTTCTGCCTCTTTTATAAGGATGGCATAGAGAGATAAGCCCAAGGGGAATCCCATACCTGCTGAAAAGTTGTCAGTGGGTTGGGAGAGTCAAAAATATTGGGGTGGAGTGAGACTGTAGCACTATAGAGGGAGGGGGTAAATCACAAGTCGCAGTGAGCAAAACTGGAAAAAGCAGAATGAGATACCTGTACACATCCGTGAAGTCAGAAATCAGCAAGTCTACGTTATATGCTGTTGCTATTTTTGGACAGTGAATGAAGATACAACAATGTATATTATATTTTTAAAAATTCCAGAGTTTCAGGACTCAGTAAGGATAATATTCACTCTCAGAGCGGGCGATAAACCAGTGGTTGTAGATCAGTCGCCTGTTACATGCCTTGTCTGATTTTCCATTCCAATGGAAGTCAATGGAAAGCAAAATCGGGTGAGGCGTATCTAAATCGCCAGCTAACTGCCCAGGCTGAAGTGAAAATTACTCCAAACTGACTGCATGGGGGGCTCTTCAAAGCTCTCAAGCTCTTAAGTTCTACCTAAATCAGTGACTGAGGAAGCAGCAACACCTGTTTTATATGGGCCTAGGTTTTGCAAAGTGGCAAAAGCAGGACATTTTCAGGAACAGCGTCACCAGGTGACTAGAACTTCTATGCAAATACTGGGCTTAGGCAGGTGATCGTCAAAGGTGTACAGATCGAGGAAACTTACCTCTAGCGCATTAACAGTGCATATGTGGTATAATGTGCTAAATGGGAGCTTCCTCCATCTTTTATAGACCATTAGCAGCATAATAATGGCGTAAGTGCAAGGAAATTTAGGGCCCTGCCCTTATTTGCATGCAACATGAGCACAGGAGCAGCTGATTTTCACTTTTGGTGCAGACAGCAAACTGGTAGTTGCGCCTCAGTCACCCATTAAATACCCCGTCTGATTTTCAGTTACATTGCAGTCAATCGGGAGTAATTTTCATTGCAGCCTGGGCAGTTAGCTGGCGATTTAGATACGCCTCACCCGATTTTGCTTTCCATTGACTTCCATTGGAATGGAAAATCAGACAAGGCATGTAACAGGCGACTGATCTACAACCACTGGTTTATCGCCCGCTCTGAGAGTGCAAATTATCCTTACTGAGTCCTGAAACTCTGGAATTTTATTTTATTTTTTATACATTGTCGTATCATTATTCACTGTCCTAAAATAGCAACAGCATATAATGTAGACTAGGATATTTGTATCCCATAAGGTTTTGAAAGCATACATGTAATTCAGTGTTGCAGAGCAGTCTTTATCCTGATTCCTTGGAAATAGGTGTTATCATCAAGTCTGAGGAGGAGGTTGAAACCAGGGGAAAATAGCAGCGGAAGGAGTATTGATATCTATTTTGGAAGGGTATAGTATAATATTACAAAAGTGATACCTCATTTGCAGAATCCTCCTTTGAGTTATATTGTTAAAGCAAGAAATAAATCGTCATTGCAGTTTTGAAGGGCTGTTCAGTCAGCAGTTATCATATCATCCCCTCCCTACACTACACTTTGGGACAGTTACTGAACATATTTTTCATGCTGTATCGATTGACCACAACCAACTACATTGGGACTATAGCTCTCAACCTGCAAAGTGTTGATAGGATGGAAATTGGATTAGCATTGAAGGTGGCAGTATGGTTTTCTGTAGAACTGTTAAATCAGCAAAGTTTACCAGGTTGAGGTTGTTGTGCACTGCACTACTTTTCTCAGCAGGGCTGTTTAAAATGGAATGGTTGACTGGAAAATTATCTTCTTGTACTACAATATAAAAAGTTGCTGTGTTAGGGTTAGCCAAGCATGTTCCTAAAATATAATGTATTAACATTACTGCAATACTGTTGGTGCATCGCCTATAAAGATCATAGGCTACTAAATTAAAATATTTTTTCTGAGATGCCTGCCATTTGAATTTGCCTCCCTCAGTGGGATATGCTTCATCAGTTCTTTCTGCATTAGTAGATTGTACATTACATAGAATTAATGTGTTCTATCACAGTGGACACAAAACTATATTTACTGTCTTACTTGAATAGTCAAGTCTGCAGAATACATAGCAGAATCAATGCCACTCAGTGAAAAATCTGCATCTATCACTCCCTCTTGGCTAACAATAAAACCACTCTATAGGTTTATTTAACGACCTGAAACTTTATATGCCTATGTTTTACATTAAAGTTTTCTTTAAGATTGATTACTCAAAACCACTTACAGTTGATGGGGCTGGTTTCTCCTTTTCTCAAACAATTATTGAGAACAGTAACCATAGTAATTTAATTATTGCTTAGCTAGTTGCTTACACATTAGTTTAAGTGCTTTCATCAGAATTTTGAGGAGAGCTTTCTACTTTACATTCTTTTCAAGAATCTGTAATCAGCAATGTAAGATGCTGTAAAACAACAAGCATCTGTTTCTGTTAGAATAAAATCTAATAATTTAACAAGATTGTACAATTTTGTTTAAGCCTACCTACCTGTTTTAAAACTAATTATACAAACTATTAACTCCTGTCTTTCTCCGTTTTGCAAATCACTTTATCAGAATGGGGATGGGGAACATAACAAGTATCAAGATTATTAGTTCAATAAATGTGCATTTCTAAATTATTTTTGATTAAAGATACTGCAACATTAGCAATGCTAACTGTTCTTAGTTATTGTTCGTTGCATTTATAGCCAAATCGTCGATTATTTATTAATGTCAGTGTATTTTCCAAATACCAAGTACCTCTTTGAGTTTGTCAGCTGTCAACAACTTCATGGTAAGTGCTAAAATCTTAGTTGCAATATCATATAAGCTTACTTATCCTTCCTGTCACCGAGGCATCACATAATGTGACGTTGCTCTACTTTTCATTCATCAGACCAGGGGCCGATTGTATGAACTTGCTAGAACCATTTAAAGCAATAAATCGAAAGTCAGGCAGATTTTATAAAGGTTTTATATGTGTGTTGTGCCTTGCCTATCCAATTCTGTCGATTATGCTACACTTTAAACTTTAGGAGACCACAGTGGTGTGACTGATGTAGACTCCACTGTACTGAGTTTAGAATATAAGAGATGCTGCTTTGGGAGTTACCAAGCATGCTCTCAAATGAGAGAAGGAAAATCAGATCAGGATTCTCAAATGCCCAGCACTATTGGACCAGATACCAGCACAGAATTTAAACTACTTGCACCATCACAAATTAGTGGATCACCAGCATATGAGCACTCACCAAACATGGAGGATAAAGCACCTTCCCACTGATGGTACATCCTCCAACACCTTTTCCTGTTGTCTAACTCTGTAGGACAGCCATTGTTTGATTCTACTCTAACTTGTTGAAATGCAGCAGATCTACAGCAATGGCTTCTCTCTACACTATCACACAGTCACCTCTGGAGTTCCCAAGGATTTATCCTCCTTCTCATCAACATGCTGCTCCTCAGTGACATTTTTCGCAGGCACGTTAACTTTCAAGTGTTTGATGATGAGACCCAGCTCTCTATCACTTCCTTTAACTCTACACTCTACAGCCATCACTGTGCTGTTAGACTCTCTGTCGATGTCAGTGGCTCAGTGGTAGCCCTTTCACCTCTGAGCTTGAAAATTCTCATCCTTGTTTTCAAATCCCTCCACATGGCCTCGCCCCTCCCTATCTCTGGAATCTCCTCCAGCCCTACAACCTACCGAGATCTCTGCACTCCTAAAATTCTGCCCTTTTGCATCCCCGATTTTAATCGCTCCAGTATTGGTGGCCGTGCCTTCAGCCTCCTGGGCTCTAAGCTCTAGAATTCATTCTCTAAGCCTCTCTGTCTCTCTACCACTCTCTCCACCTTTAAGACACTCCCTAAAATTTACCTCTTTCATCTGTCCTAATAGCTCCTTATGTGGCTCGGTGTCAAATTTTGTTTGCTAACAAGCCTGTGAAATGTCTTGGGATGTTAAAAGTGCTATATAAATGCAAGTTGCTTTTGTTGAATCAGAATGTCATGGGTTAAAGTTGCACTCCAGAGATTTGAGCACATAGTCCAGGCTGACACTCTCAGTGGCATGACAGGGAAGCAACATAACAAGTATCAAGATTATTAGTTCAATAAATATGCATTTCTCAATTATTTTTGACTAAAGATGCTGCAACATTAGCAATGCTAACTGTTCTTACAGTTATTGTTTGTTGCATTTATTTGTTTGCTGCATTGTTGCAGGTGCCATCTTTCAGATTAGATATGAAACCGAGGCCCTTCTGCCCTTTCAGGTGAATATTAAAGATCCCATGGCACTATTCGAAGAAGAGCAGGGAGTTCTCTGTGTCCTGGCCAATATTTATCCCTCAACCAACATCACTAACATGGAATACCTGGTCATTTATCTCATTGCGGTTTGTGGGGCCTTGCTGTGCACAAATTGGGTATCGTGTTTCCGATGTTACATCAGTGACTGCACTTCAAAAGTATTTCATTGGCTTTGGGATGTCCTAAGGTCATGAAAAATTATTTCTTTCTATCTTTCTTTCTCTCATCCTTTCTTTCTTTCATTGTTTCTTTGACTGTGGTTCTTTGACAGACTGTGGAAACCTTGACATTTTGTTTGACCCTGAAATTATTTCAAACTCCACATTCCATCACTGAGATTGACTACTTCCATTTCCACAGCATTGCTCACCTCCATCCTGTACCTCATTTGATGATGCAAACATGGCAATGTCAGCCTGAATCACTCATTCCAGACTCTAAACTAAAGAATTCTATCTCAATTTCTTCTTGTTGTATGTGTACTTTGAGTACCTGGAGCCCATCACCAATGGTTTACTTTGTCTGACAGTTGAAGGCCTTTATTTGGTTTTTTGCTTTCTGCATACCCTGGAAATATTTCCTGACAGCCTAGCTGATTCAGTGGGTGACAGATATTGGATTGGCATTATTGGTGATCTCCCAAACTTGTGTTCTAGTTTGTGGATTGGGGTAGACGCCTGAGATTAAACATCGTCACTCTTACACAGGCAAGTAGCTCTTACACAGTGAATGACATGTCAATGTTCCTGAAACAAATGTTTCACAATAATCTTTGGGCTATTGTATGACATTTCTCATTGCATTGGGAGTTAATTTAACTGAGTAGCCAAGAAGCTCATTTCCTGCTTATTACGTTGCTAAATTGCGATAATCATGGCCATGCTGTGATTACCTGCTTTGATTACTGAAACAACAGACATTAAAGGAAAGTGCTGTGTGTCCAGCTGTTCACTTTGCATGGACAATTGCTCCATTATATGCCCTCCTGGACTACATCCGGAAGATCGGCATCATTTTTAAAATTTGTTCATGGGATATGGACATCGCTGGCAAGACCAGCATTTATTGCCCATCCCTAATTTCCCGTCTTCAACCGCTGTAGTCCGTGTGGTGAAGGTACTCCCACAGTGCTGTTAGGGAAGGAGTTCCAGGACTTTGACCCAACGACGATGAAGAACCGGTGATATATTTCCAAGTCAGGATGGTGCGTAACTTGAAGAGGAACTTGCAGGTGATGGTGCTCCCATGTGCCTGCTGCGCTTGTCCTTCTAGGTGTTAGAGGTCACGGGTTTGGGAGGTGCTGCCAAAGAAGCATTGGTGAGTTGCTGCTGTGCATCTTATAGATAGTACACACTGCAGTCATGGTGTGCCGGTGGTGGAGGGAGTGAATGTTGAAGGTGGTGGATGTGCCAATTAAGTAGGCTGCTTTGTCCTGGATGGTGTCGAACTTCTTGAGTGTTGTTGGAGCTGCACTCATCCAGGAAAATCAAGTCATTCCTGACTTTTGCCTTGTAGATGGTGGAAAGGCTCTGGAAAGGCTTTGGAGAGAATACCCAACCTCTGACTCGCTCTTGTAGACACAGTATTTATGTGACTGGTCCAGTTAAGTTTCTGGTCAATGGTGACCCCCAGGATGTTGATGATGGGGGATTCTGCGATAGTAATGCCATTGAATATCAAGGGGTGGTGGTTAGACTCTCACTTGTTGGAGATGGTCATTGCCTGGCACTTGTGTGGTGCGAATCTTACTTGCTACTTATCAGCCCAAGCCTTTAGGCTTAGGCTGATAAGTAGCAAGAAAGAGTACCTGGCATGGACTGCTTCATTTTCTGAGGAGTTGCGAATGGAACTGAACACTGCAGTCATCAACGAACATCCCCACTTCTGACTTTATGATGGAAGGAGGGTCATTGATGAAGCAGCTGACGATGGTTGGGCCTAGGACAGCGCATCTTGTAAATGGTACACACTGGTCAATGATGACCCCCAGAATGTTCATTGTCGGAGATGGTAATGATGTTGAATGTGGTTAAACTCTCGCTTGTTGGAGATAGTCATAATAATGGTTATTCATTGGCATTTCCCCCACCACTTTTCTCGCTTTTGATTAGCTTGTTCCCTAACTTTTCAGTTCTGATTAGCTGCTGATGTAGTTTGAATCAATTAACAAGTGTGATGGGAAAAAAGAGTAAAAATGTGACATTATAGGAAATAGGTGACAATTAGGAAGTGCACGATAGATGCAAAATGTTTTTATATTACTAATGTCACACCAAGCACCTACAAGTATATCTTCCTCCCCCCTTGTGACATGTATTGACTATTACTGGCCCATCATAAAGGTTATCCAAAATTCTTCTTTCGGCATATAAATAGTAAACGAGTAGTAAGAGGAGGAGTGGGACCGATTAGGGACCTAAAAGGAGAGCTATGCATGGAGACAGAGGATATGGCTGAGGTATTAAATGAGTACTTTGCATCTGTCTTCACCAAGGAAGAAAATGCTGCCATAGACATAGTAAAGGCAGAAGTAGAGGAGATACTGCATGGGATAAGAATTGATAAAAATTAGGTACAAGAAATGCTCGCTGTACTTAAAGCAGGTCAGGGCCTTAAAAGGAGTGGCGAGCAGCGGCCTGGGAGCAGCCTGGCGGCATACGACTCCAGGGATTAGTGTGAGCTGGTGCAGGAGGGCGACGGCTGTGAAAAGAGCGACTGAATTGGATGTCACCATAACCCAGGTCGGTGATTGGAGCATGGGCAGGTACAGCAGGAGCGGCGAGGTCAGGGCGAAGGAGCGGTGAGAGATTGCAGAGTGATGTGATCATGGCCCAGGAGAGGCGTGAGTTCGGGGCATAGAAGAGTTGTGACCCAGGGGCAGCACGGGCCAGCCCACACTGCGATATGTGTGCGCACTAGGTCTGTGCAGCAGAGCTGGTCTCCAGTTGTCTTGGTTAAACCTTGCCACTGGACCAAGACCAAGCTCTGTCAAGCCCATGTGGTGGCTGGTGTGCAACGGCCACCGCACATTAAAAAAATCCACACACAGGCATCTTCCACCTTTCAATATGCAGTTCAGGACCTGGACTATTAGGTCCTTCATTGAAACACCTGTGAACTCATTGAACATCTCTTTTTGGCGTGGAAACAAGTCATCCTCGATTCAAGGGACTGCTTAAGAAGAAGAAGACTTAAAGTAGATAAGTCACTAGGACCGGATGGGATGCATCCTAAGATGCTGAGGGAAGTGAAGGAAGAAATCGTGGAGGTACTAGCCATAATTTTTCAATTCTCTTGAGAAACGGGGTGGTGCCAGAAGACTGGAGAATTGCAAATGTTACACCCTTGTTCAAAAAAGGGTGTAAAGGTAAACCCAGCAAATACAGGCTGGTCAGTTTAACATTGGTCGTAGGGAAGCTTTCATAAACAATAAATCAGGAACAAAATTAACAGTCACTTGGACAAGTGTGGATTAATTAAGGAAAGCCAGCACGGATTTGTTAAAGGCAAATCGTGTTTAACCAACTTGATCGAGTTTTTTGATGAGGTAACAGAGAGGGTTGATGAGGGCAATGCAGTTGACGTGGTGTACATGGATTTCCAAAAGGCGTTCAAAAAAATTGCCACATAATAAGCTTGCCAGCAAAGTTGAAGCCAATGGAATAAAGGGGGCAGTGGCAGAATGGATAAGAAATTGGCTAAGTGACAGGAAACAGAGAGTCGTGCTGAATGGTTGTTTTTCTGACTGAAGGAAGGTATACAGTGGTGGTCGGTACTTGGACTTTCTTGATGTGGGTGTACAGGGCACAATTTCAAAATTTGCAGATGACACAAAACTTGGAAGTATAGTGAACAGTGAGGTGGATAGTTACAGACTTCAGGAGGACATAGACAGACTGGTGGAATGGATGGACACGTGGCAGATGAAATTTAATGCAGAAAAATGCAAAGTGATATATTTTGGTAGAAAAAATGAGGAGAGGAAGTATAAACTAAAGGCTACAATGCTAAACAGAGAGATCTAGGGGTCTATGTGCACAAATCATTGAAGGTGGCAGGGCAGGTTGAGAAAGCGGTTAAAAAAAGCTTACGGGATCCTGGGCTTCATGAATAGAGGTATAGAGTACAAATGTATGCAAATTATGACGAACCTGTATAAAACACTGGTTCGGTCTCAACTGGAGTATTGTGTCCAATTCTGGGCACTGCAGTTTAGGAAGGATGTGAAGATCTTGGAGAGGGTGCAGAAAAGATTTATGAGAATGATTCCAGGGATGAGGGATTTCAGTTACGTGGATAGACTGGAGAAGCTGCGGTTGTCTTAGAGCAGAGAAGGTTGAGAGGAGATTTGATGGAGGTGTTCAAAATCATGAGGGGTCTGGACTGAGTAGATCGAGTGAAACTGTTCCCATTGGTAGAATGGTCGAGAACCAGAGGACACAGATTTAAGGTGATTGGCAAAAGAACCAAAGACAACTTAAGAAAAAACCTTTTTACACAGGTTATGATCTGGAATGCACTGTCTGAAAGGGTGGTGGAGGCAGACTCAATCACTGCTTTCAAAAGGGAGTTGGATAAGTATCTGAAAGAAAAACATTTCAAGTCTATGGGGAAATGGCGGGGGAGTGGGACTTGCTGAGGAGCTCTTACAGAGAGCCAGCACAATTCGACGGGCCGAATTGCCTTTTTCCAAGCTATAACTGTTATATATGTAAACTTGTATTTACTCTGTACAGCCACCAGAGGGCTCATCCCCTGGAGTCCCAAGGGATCCCATAATCTCTTGGGTGCACAGGTATTTAAGGAGGCTTCACAGGTTGGAGAGGCATTCTGGAGACCTGCAGTAAAAGACTAAGATCACACTTTACTTTGAGCTCACAGTGTTCAGCCTGACTCTTTCTCCATGCACAAAAATAACCATTCTATGATTCTATGATCTTTTCACTCCCACTTCCACCCATCATCTCACTACCATTTTCCTCTGTACCTGATCCCCCCCAATGCACCTTCCCTTCCCTCACTAACAAATTTTCCCCCACACCCTTCTATTTAACCTCCTATACTCCTCACTCCTTTTCACCGCACATGTGCTTCCTGTCCTCTTTCACCACCTATATCATGTATGTTACCTTTCCCCTTCTGGCTTCTAAGCCCTCTTCCTGCCTCACATCTTCCTTTGTTTTCTATGCTTATGCTTATTGCGCTGTACAGTAATTACAGCATACTAAGTGCTTTTGAGATGGGAGAAAACCAAGGCTAAGGTGGCAGAGATGACAGGAGCATACGACATGTAGTCATCATGATAGCATTGGAGTGGGAGTTGTGAGACTGGAAATGGGAGGGTAGGTTGATGCAGATGAAGAATCAGCAAACAACGGAGGCTTGGGATGAGGCTGGAACCAGGAAGAGAGAGAGGCACTGCAGATTTATGTATAAGGGAGGGCTGGGAAGAGGCAAACTTGACTGAGGTTGAGGATTTTTCCATTTTAAAAATAAAATTTGCCCAAGGGAGTAGATGAGGCAAATGAGGTGAAGTATAACAGTTATTTTATCAGGAGATATAACATTACCTATCAAAAGTAATGTAAGCAAATGCCACAAAGAGTGAGAAAATCGTGATACAATAAGTGATAAAGTGTGACAGCAGTAAGTGCATGCAGTTGCAAGAGTTTTTATTGATGTCAAGTCGATCTCCTGTGGCTTTGCCCATGGTTAGTCAGATGATATAGTCTGTACTTTACATGCAACTGATATCCTGTTGGAGCCTTCTACACTATTCCTGTGTAGTACATCATCTGCCACCTGCTGTTACCGTGCTGTCTCTCCAGTGCACCATTCCAGTATTATGACGCCAAATCACCTATTATTGCGCGCCGATTGTGTGGCTTGCCAAGTACCAGTGGCGACATATACTGCCCTGCTGCCCGCAGTGTTACCCTCCATTGACTATTGAGTAAAATAATAAAATCTAATTTTAATATTAAAATATAACATTTTAGTAAAATGATGATTGTTTGTATTTTACTTAGGGAAATATTGAAGTCTTTGGTTGCGTAATTACATTTAACTAAAGATTGAAAAATATACTTAAAGCATTCAAAATCTAAAAATAATAGACAGGAGGACATAACTTGGAGACCCGATCTGGGGGACCAGTGGGAGATGGGAAGGGAAGCTGGTGGAAGTAAGGAACATAGGAACGTAGGAACAGGAGTAGGCCATTTGACCCCTTCGAACCTGTTCCACCAATCAATGAGATCATGACTGATCTATGACCTAACACCATATCCCTAAATACCTTTGGTTAATAAAAACCTATCAATCTCACAATTGATCCAGCATCAATTGGCGTTTATGAAAGAGAGTTCCAAACTTCTACCACCCTTTGGGCTGAATTTTTGCCACCATTCTGCACTGTTTCTTTGACCTATGCTGTTTTTTTGGAGCAGACTAAAACCTGCAAGTTTTGCCAAAGTTTCTGCGCCATTCTAAACTACTTGCGTCTGATTTTTTAATTTCCCGATTTTTGATGTCACTGGGGCGAAACCTGTCAGTTGCGCCATTTCTGGCTATTTGAGCGAGTTTAGCCGAGTAGGATTTTTTCAAAAATGGCGCAGTGCACCGTTCTGAAAAACATTACCTGAAGTTAAGAAAATCGCGCAGACAAGATGCCATTGTTTTAGTGGAGCTGAAGGCACGGCACCGGGGGCGGGGGGGAGGGCCTTTTGGCCTGGGATAACAGCGACACTGGCACCGGGGGCAGGGGGGTTTTTGGCCCAGGATAGCAGCGGCATCGTCACCTGGGGCTGGGGACCCTTTCGGTGCGAGATAGGAGCAGCACCGTAACACTTGGGGTGGTGGGCCTATTGGCCCGGGATAGGAGCAGCGTTTGTTTCACTTTCCAGCCGAAGCCCTTCGTATGTTTCACTTTCCAGCCTCAGCCCTTCAATGCATCCCTTGTTAACCAGTTTGGCGCAGACCGTAAGCTCCACCCACAGAGCTTAAGAACTATCTGCGCCGCTCCTAATTCAAAGTTTATTCCGGTGAAACTTGGAACTTTTTTTTGACGCAGTCGGGCCACGAAAAAATCGGACGTACCTCTACAACTGTGCCAAAAATCGGCCATGTGGAAAATTGGCCCCTTAGTGTGTAGAAGTGTTTCTCAACTTCACTTCCGCAAGGCCTGGCTCTAATGCTTAGCCTATGCCCCCTAGTCCTAGTCTCCAGGGGAAATAGTTTCTCTCAAAAGAAGTAGAAAGAAATCGAAAGGTGACGTCACAGCCAAGGGGGTAAGTGATTGGCTGGTGATTGGTGAGTAGTTTATCTTTTTCTTTTCTATATTAGTAATTAACCTTTGAGCATTGTTGTTCCAATTTAAGTTTATCGAGGGATTTAGTCATGGCTGGACAGCTTGGACACGTGCTATGCTCCTCCTGTACTATGTGGGAAGTCAGGGACGCTTCCGATGAACCTGACGACTATGTGTGCGGGGAGTGTATCCGGCTGCAGCTCCTGACGGACCGCTTTGCAGCACTGGAGCTGTGGGTGGATTCACTCTGGAGCATAGACGCTGCTGAGAATGACGTGAATAGCACGTTTAGTGAGTTGGTCTTACCGCAGGAAACGGTTACTCAGGAAGATAGGGATTGGATGACCAACAGGAAGAGTAGTGGAAGGAAGGTAGTGCAGGGGTCCCCTGCGGTCATCCCCCTGCAAAACAGATACACTGCTTTGGGTGCTTTTGAGGGGGATGACTCACCAGGGGAGGGCAGCAGCAGCCAAATTCATGGCACCGTGGGTGGCTCTGCTGCACAGGAGGGCAGGAAAAAGAGTGGGAGAGCTATCGTGATAGGGGATTCAATTGTAAGGGGAATAGATAGGCGTTTTTGCGACCACAACTGAGACTCCAGGATGGTATGTTGCCTCCCTGGTGCAAGGTTCAAGGATCTCTCAGAGCAGGTGCAGGGCATTCTGAAAAGGGAGTGTGAACAGCCAGTTGTCGTGGTGCATATAGGTACCAACGATATAGGTAAAAAATGGGATGAGGTCCTACAAGACGAGTTTAGGGAGCTAGGAGCTAAATTAAAAAGTAGGACCTCAAAAGTAATGATCTCAGGATTGCTACCAGTGCCACGTGCTAGTCAGAGTAGGAATCGCAGGATAGCTCAGATGAATACGTGGCTTGAGGACTGGTGCAGCAGGGAGGGATTCAAATTCCTGGGACATTGGAACCGGTTCTGGGGGAGGTGAAAGCAGTGGAATCAGGATGGTCTATACTTGTGCAGGACCGGAATCAATATCCGACGGGGAGTGTTTGCTAGTGCTGTTGGGGAGGAGTTAAACTAATATGGCAGGGGGATGGGAACCAATGCAGGGAGACAGAGGGAAGTAGAATGGGGGCAGAAGCAAAAGATAGAAAGAAGAAAAGTAAAAGTGGAGGGCAGAGAAACCAAAGGCAAAAAGCATAAAGGGCCACATTACTGCAAAATTCTAAAGGGGCAAAGTGTTAGAAAGACAAGCCTGAAGGCTCAGTGCCTCAATGCGAGGAGTATTCGGAATAAGGTGGATGAATTAACAGCGGAGATAGCAGTTAACGGGTATGATGTAATTGGCATCACGGAGACATGGCTCCAAGGCTGGGAACTCAACATCCAGGGGTATTCAACATTTAGTAAGGATAGACAGAAAGGAAAAGGAGGCGGGTGGCATTGCTGGTTAAAGAGGAAATTAATGCAACAGTAAGAAAGGACATTTGCTTGGATGATGTGGAATCGGTATTGGTGGAGCTGCGGAATACCAAGGGGCCGAAAACATAAGAATTAGGAACAGGAGTAGGCCATCTAGCCCCTTGAGCCTGCACCGCCATTCAACAAGATCATGGCTGATCTGGCCATGGACTCAGCTCCATTTACCCGCCCGCTCCCCATAACCCTTAATTCCCTTATTGGTTAAAAATCTATCAGTGATTTGAATACATTCAATGAGCTAGCCTCAACTGCTTCCTTGGGCAGAGAATTCCACAGATTCACAACCCTCTAGGAGAAGAAATTCCTTCTCAACTCGGTTTTAAATTGGCTCCCCCGTATTTTGAGGCTGTGCCCCCTAGTTCTCGTCTCCCCGACCAGTGGAAACAACTTCTCTGCCTCTATCTTGTCTATCCCTTTCATTATTTTAAATGTTTCGATAAGATCACCCCTCATCCTTCTGAACTCCAACGAGTAAAGACCCAGTCTACTCAATCTATCACAATAAGGTAACCCCTTCATCTCCGGAATCAGCCTAGTGAATCGTCTCTGTACCCCCTCCAATGCTAGTATGTCCTTCTTTAAGTAAGGTGATCAAAACTGCATGCAGTACTCCAGGTGCGGCCTCACCAATACCCTGTACAGTTGCAGCAGGACCTCCCTGCTTTTGTACTGCATCCCTCTCGCAATAAAGGCCAACATTCCATTCGCCTTCCTGATTACCTGCTGCACCTGCAAACTTACTTTTTGGGATTCATGCACAAGGACCCCCAGGTCCCTCTGCACTGCAGCATGTTGTAATTTCTCCCCATTCAAATAATATTTCCTTTTACTGTTTTTTTCCACAAGGTGGATGACCTCACATTTTCCAACATTGTATTCCATCTGCCAAACCTTAGCCCATTCGCTTAACCTATCTAAATCTCTTTGCAGCCTCTCTGTGTCCTCTACACAACCCGCTTTCCCACTAATCTTTGTGTCATCTGCAAATTTTGTTACACTACACTCTGTCCCCTCTTCCAGGTCATCTATGTATATTGTAAACAATTGTGGTCCCAGCACCGATCTCTGTGGCACCGATTTCCAACCCGAAAAGGACTCATTTATCCTGACTCTCTGCTTTCTGTTAGCCAGCCAATTCTCTATCCATGCTAATATATTTCCTCTGACTCCGCGTACCTCTATCTTCTGTAGTAACCTTTTGTGTGGCACCTTATCGAATGCCTTTTGGAAATCTAAATACACCACATCCAGCGGTACACCTCTATCCACCATGCTCATTATATCCTCAAAGAATTCCAGTAAATTAGTTAAACACGATTTCCCCTTCATGAATCCATGTTGCGTCTGCTTGATTGCACTATTCCTATCTAGATGTCCCGCTATTTCTTCCTTAATGATAGCTTCAAGCATTTTCCCCACTACAGATGTTAAACTAACCGTCCTATAGTTACCTGCCTTTTGTCTGCCCCCTTTTTTAAACAGAGGCATTACATTAGCTGCTTTCCAATCCGCTGGTACCTCCCCAGAGTCCAGAGAATTTTGATAGATTATAACGAATGCATCTGCTATAACTTCCGCCATCTCTTTTAATACCCTGGGATGCATTTCATCAGGACCAGGGGACTTGTCTACCTTGAGTCCCATTAGCCTGTCCAGCACTACCCCGCTAGTGATAGTGATTATCTCAAGGTCCTCCCTTCCCACATTCCCGTGAACCGCAATTTTTGGCATGGCTTTTGTGTCTTCCACTGTGAAGACCGAAGCAAAATAATTATTTAAGGTCTCAGCTATTTCCACATTTCCCATTATTAAATCCCCCTTCTCATCTTCCAAGGGACCAACATTTACTTTAGTCACTCTTTTCCGTTTTATATATCGGTAAAAGCTTTAATATCTGTTTTTATGTTTTGCGCAAGTTTACTTTATAATCTATCTTTCCTTTCTTTATTGCTTTCTTAGTCATTCTTTGCTGTCGTTTAAAATTTGCCCAATCTTCTAGTTTCCCACTAGCCTTGGCCACCTTATACGCATTGGTTTTTAATTTGATACTCTCCTTTATTTCCTTGTTTATCCACGGCTGGTTATCCCTTCTCTTACCGCCCTTCTTTTTCAATGGAATATATTTTTGTTGAGCACTATGAAAGAGCTCCTTAAAAGTCTTCCACTGTTCCTCAATTGTGCCACCGTTTAGTATGTGTTTCCAGTCTACTTTAGCCAACTCTGCCCTCATCCCACTGTAGTCCCCTTTGTTTAAGCATAGTCTGCTCGTTTGAGACACTACTTCCTCATCCTCAATCTGTGTTACAAATTCAACAATACTATGATCACTCATTCCGAGAGAATCTTTTACTTGGAGATCGTTTCTTATTCCTGTCTCATTACAGAGGACCAGATCTAAGATAGCTTTCTCCCTTGTAGGTTCTGTAACATACTGTTCTAAGAAACAATCCCGTATGCATTCTATGAATTCCTCCTCAAGGCTACCCCGTGCGATTTGATTTGACCAATCGATATGTAGGTTAAAATCCCCCATGATTACTGCCGTTCCTTTTTCACATGCCTCCATTATTCCCTTGATTATTGCCCGCCCCACCGTGAAGTTATTATTTGGGGGCCTATAAACTACGCCCACCAGTGACTTTTTCCCCTTACTATCTCTAATCTCCACCCACACTGATTCAACATTTTGTTCATTAGAGCCAATATCGTCTCTCAAAACTGCCCTGATATCATCCTTTATTAACAGAGCTACCCCACCTCCTTTCCCTTCTTGTCTATCTTTCCGAATTGTCAGGTACCCCTGTATGTTTAATTCCCAGTCTTGGCCACCCTGCAACCACGTTTCTGTAATGGCCACCAAATCATACCCATTTGTAATGATTTGTGCGTCAACTCATTTACTTTATTTCGAATGCTAGTGGGAGTTTTGTATAGACCACCAAACGGTAGTAGTAAGGTTGGGGACAGCATCAAACAAGAAATAAAGGATGCGTGCAATAAAGATACAGCAGTTATCATGGGTGACTTTAACCTACATATTGATTGAGCTAACCAAACTGGGAGCAATGCGGTGGAGGAGGATTTCCTGGAGTGTATTTGGTGGTTTTCTAGACCAATATGTCAAGGAACCAACCAAGGAGCTGGCCATCCTAGACTGGGTGATGTGTAATGAGAAAGGACTAACTAGCAATCTTGTTGTGCGAGACCCATGGGGAAGAGTGACCATAACATGGTAGAATTCTTTATTTGGATGGAAAGTGACACACTTAATTCAGAAACTAGGGTCCTGAACTTAAGGAAAGGTAACTTCAATGGTTTGAGGCGTGAATTGGCTAGAGTAGACTGGCAAATGATACTTAAAGGGTTGACGGTGGATAGGAATGGCAAACATTTAAAGATCACATGAATGAACTTCAACAATTGTACATACCTGTCTGGAGTAAAAATAAAACGGGGAAGGTGGCTCAACCGTGGCTAACAAGGGAAATTAAGGATTGTGTTAAATCCAAGGAAGAGGCATATAAATTGGCCAGAAAATGCAGCAAACCTGAGGACTGGGAGAAATTTAGAATTCAGCAGAGGAGGACAAAGAGTTTTAATTAAGCGGGGGAAAATAGATTACAAGAAGAAGCTTGCCGGGAACATAAAAACTGACTGCAAAAGCTTCTATAAATATGTGAAGAGAAAAAGATTAGTGAAGACAAACGTAGGTCCCTTGCAGTCGGATTCAGGTGAATTTATAATTGGGAACAAAGAAATGGCAGACCAATTGAACAAATACTTTGGTTCTTTCTTCACAAAGGAAGACACAAATAACCGTCCGAATGTACTGGGGGACCGAGGGTCGAGTGAGAAGGAGGAACTGAAGGATATCCTTATTAGGCGGGAAATTGTGTAGGGAAATTGATGGGATTGAAGACAGATAAATCCTCGGGGTCTGATAGTCTGCACCCCAGAGTACTTAAGGAAGTGGCCCTAGAAATAGGGATGCATTGGTGATCATTTTCCAACAGTCTATCGATTCGGGATCAGTTCCTATGGACTGGAGGGTAGCTAATGTAACACCACTTTTTAAAAAGGGAGGGAGAGAGAAAGTGGGTAATTATAGGCTGGTTAACCTGACATCAGTGATGGGGAAAATGTTGGAATCAATTATTAAGGTTGAAATAGCAGCGCATTTGGAAAGCAGTGACAGGATCGGTCCAAGTCAGCATGGATTTATGAAGGGGAAATCATGCTTCACAAATCTTCTGGAATTTTTTGAGGATGTAACTCGTAGAGTGGACAAGGGAGAACCAGTGGATGTGGTGTATTTGGACTTTCAAAAGGCTTTTGACCAGGTCCCACACAAGAGATTGGCGTGCAAAATCAAAGCACATGGTATTGGGGGTAATATACTGATGTGGATAGAGAACTGGTTGGCAGACAGGAAGCAGAGAGTCGGGATAAAATGGGTCCTTTTCGAATGGCAGGCAGTGACCAGTGGGGTGCCGCAGCGTTCAGTGCTGGGACCCCAGCTATTTACAATATACATTAATGATTTGCATGAAGGAATTGAGTGTAATATCTGCAAGTTTGCAGATGACACTAAACTGGGTGGCGGTGTGAACTGTGAGGGGGACGCTAAGAGGCTGCAGGGTGACTTAGACAGGTTAGGTGAGTGGGCAAATGCATGGCAGATGCAGTATAATGTGGATAAATATGAGGTTATCCACTTTGGGGGCAAAAACGGGAAGACAGAATATTATCTGAATGGTGGCAGATTAGGAAAGGGTGAGCTGCAACGAGACCTGGGTGTCATGGTTCAACAGTCCTTGAATGTTGGCATACAGGTGCAGCAGGCGGTAAAGAAGGCAAATGGTATGTTGGCCTTCATAGCAAGGGGATTTGAGTATAGGAGCAGGGAGGTCTTACTGCAGCTGTACAGGGCCTTGCTGAGGCCTCACCTGGAATATTGTGTTCAATTTTGTTCTCCTCATCTGAGGAAGGACATTCTAACTATTGAGGGAGTGCAGCGAAGGTTCACCAGGCTGATTCCCGGGATGGCCGGACTGACATATGAGGAGAGACTGGATCAACTGGGCCTATATACATTGGAGTTTAGAAGGATGAAAGGGGATCTTATAGAAACATACAAGATTCTGACAGGACTGGACAGGTTAGGTGCGGGTAGATTGTTCCCGATGTTGGGGAGGTCCAGAACCAGGGGACACAGTCTTAGGATAAGGGGTAGGCCATTTCGGACTGAGATGAGGAGAAACCTCTTCACTCAGAGAGTTGTTAACCTGTGGAATTCCCGACCACAGAGAGTTGTTGATGCCAGTTCATTGGATATATTCAAGAATGAGTTAGATATGGCCCCTACGGCTAAAGCGGGGGGTCAGCATACCTGTCCCTCCTCCTCCTCACGCCATCTCCCTCATGGCCAGCCTCTCGACATTGATGTCTGTGGCCATCTGCAGGCCCTTTTTCATGTTGTGCAGCCAAGGCTGCTGCCTCCTTTGCCCGTTGCCTCTGGACCTATTGCTGATGGTGCCGCCTTCTCCTGCGTGCCTCCCTGCCTCTCACAATATGTACAAGGCATTTCTCTGCCAACACTGAGCCCATTAAGTTTACAGGCTGGACCCTCACTAGGAGGCCTCTGTGGAGCAGAGAATGTGGCCCACAGGCCATGACTAATCACAGAGTGAAAAACTTTCCCAAACTCTCCAAAGGTTCTGAGAGGTCCGCTGCTGTTTTTGCAAATCCCGACAAAGAATTCAGCAAAATTTTCGTCAAAAAAAACCCCATCCCAACACACCTCTCTTTGGCGATCTCGAGTAGCACGACAAAGTGCACTGACTCAAAAAGCTGGTATGGGCACTGTCAGAAAACAGGCAGCCTTTACGGCTAAAGGGATCAAGGGGTATGGAGAGAAAGCAGGAAAGGGGTACTGAGGGAATGATCAGCCATGATCTTATCGAATGATGATGCAGGCTCGAAGGGCCGAATGGCCTACTCCTGTACCTATTTTCTATGTTTCTATGTTTACCCTATCAGTTCCCTTTAACATCTTGAAGAGTTTGATCAAGTCACCTCTTAACCTTCTAAATTCCAGGGAATACAACCCTAGTGTGTGTGGTCTCTCCCCGTAATTTAACTCCAGGTATTATTCTGTTAAATCTGTGCTGCACTCCCTCCATACCCAATATATCCTTCCAAAGGTGTGGTGCTCACAGTACTCCGGGTATGGTCTAACCAGGGATGGGCTTGGAGGCCTGAGATCACAGCTATAATGTATTAAAATGTATATTTTTCAACTTAGGTTTTATAAAACAAGGAAAAAAATACAATGTAGATTATAGTGCAGTGGATCAGCAGTGTAAAATATTATTGAGGGAACACGTAGCTGAGCGGGGGCTAGAATTTCCCAAAAATCCACCGGTGCCGGATTGCCGCCCAAAATACCGCGAAGATTTTAAAATTACCGCGGGCAAAAAATTCCACAAAAAAAGGAAAAAATTTCACTCGGTGGAAAAAATGGACCTCACATCCCAATTCTTGGTGCAAAACACGATCTTGGGCCAATTGGGCGGTTCTTAAACAAAATGGGCGGTAATTACTATCATTTAGATCGAGGCTGTGGTCTAGGAGGGGGGAAAACACAAAAAACATATAATAAAAAAAATCAGAAAACATGCTCAGGACCTTTTTCAACTTAATTGCTATAAAAGAATTTTAAAATCATTATTCAACACCCTTTAACTTTTTTTTAATTGAGTTACTTACCTTCCGCCCGGCTCCCGCTGCTTTTTGTGGGCGTTTTTTTCAATCTTACCTGTGAGTCAAAACTCTGGCGGTGGCGGCTTGTAGATGGTGCACGCCGGCGGTCCGCTCCCCAGCGGTACCTCGAAGCCACCGGCGGAACTCTTTCTGGAAATTTCCGCCAGGTGGTTCTCCGCCCAAAATGACCAAGACCGCCGAGAAACCGGGCAGAGATGCAGTGGGAAATCCAGCCCACGGAATGGTAACAGGCAACGGTAAACTTTTTAACATGGCAGAAGTCCATAGGAGGTATTTAACTATCTGTAAAATGGAGCTGACAACACCCATGCTGATTTTAATATATTGCAGATAATAGGAAATATAAGCATACCCACCTCCAGATGGTCACAAGTGGGCCCCACTGGAGAGGGGGAGGTTCAGGGCAGGAGAGCCACCTGGAGCCCTGAACTCTTGCACAGCTAAGGGAGAGCAAAATAGTGATTTGTGGGTGGGGTGCCTTGGAAATCCCCACCCAATGGCGGGTCGGGGCTTGATATTCCAATTGCATAGGACAAGTAGATACCAGGGACATATTCATAATGGCAGACACTTGCCAGTCCCATGTAAATTAGGTCTCCGCCTACCACTCCTGCAAAATCCAGTGGGATTGAGGACCACAGAATTTCAGGGCCAGAAAATATTTTAATGGGTATTAAAGAAACATTGGGCATGCTGGCAGTGGGCAATATAATGCGGTGGGGCTCATATGTATTTGTGCTGCTGGAAAACTTCTTTACACAAGCTTCCTTTCATCAAAAAAATGTTCTGTACAGAGGGAATTGATGCTATATGCCGTTTGGTACAAGGTGATATCCAATCGTACAGCTGCCACCTACACATTTGGGAAAAAACGCTCTTATGAGCTGCGACGTCAAAGCTAAAATTAGACACTTTATTTACCTTTCATCTGGAGCTAGCTCTCGTACTCAAACGTCAAGCTTATTGGCATGCAGATTCACCCCATGTTTTCCAACTGTCTGCAGTAAAAATAGTTACCTTCGTACCACCTTTGAGGCAAGCTAATGTTCCCTTACAAGATTCTATAAACTTACCATTCCATTAGGGACATCACTCTGCATTTGTTGCAGTTTGGTTTTTAAATAGAGAAGACAGGCTGGTCATCTGCCCATTCCATTTAGAGTCCGATTGAGCCAAACTCAGGACAACAGCTAGCAGATTTCAGTTAGCTGTTATTATATGGTTAGAAACAATTTCAAGAATCATTGGCCCAGAAATTAGATCACGCCTGAATCCCAGCACAGCCCCTGCTCCTCCGGGTTTTACAATGTGCTAAATAAATAAGTTGAAACTGACCTTTCCGGTGGCAGCCTCCAGCGGTCCCTTTAACAACTGATGGTTTGAGTGCTAAGCACCTTGTTATGTATGGAGAAAGAGTCAGACTGAACACTGTGAGCCCAAAGTAAAGTGTGACCTTCGTCTTTTATTGCAGATCTCCAGAATGCCTCTCCAATCTGTGAGGCCTCCCTAAATACCTGTGCTCCCAAGGGATTATGGGATCCCTTGGGACTCCAGGGAATGAGCCCTCTGGTGGCTGTACAGAGTAAATACAAGTTTACATATAAAACAACACTCCCCCCCCCCCCCCCGCCGCCCCCCCCCCCAAAGTCAATAGTGTAACTATTTACAATGTGAGTCGATCTGGGGCCCTTCTTGCCCTGGTTGATCATCTTGGTGTGAAAGCTGGTATTGTTGAATCATTTGTTGGGCCCTCGCTGGGCTGTTGTGCAGCTGGCCTTGCTGGGCTGCCTGGTGTGTTGGGCCCTGCTGGGCTGCTGTGGATGATGGGTTCTGCTTCGTGGTCAACCGTGGTGCCAGTTGCCACTGATGTGTATGTTGAGGAATCAAAAAAGGTAGGGTCCAAGGTGGGTTGCTCAGGATAATCTGTGAATCTGAGTTTGATTTGGTCCAAATGTTTCTGGTGAATGAGTCCATTTGAAAGTTTGACCCGAAACACCATGCTCCTCTCTTTGGCCATGACAGTGCCGGGAAGCCACTTGGGACCTTGTCCATAATTTAATACAAATACAGGATCATTGATTTCAATCTCGCGTGACACATTTGCGCTATCATGCTATGCACTTTGTTGAAGCTGCCTGCTCTCTACCTGTTCATGCAGATCAGGGTGAACTAACGAGAGCCTTGTCTTAAGTGCTCTTTTCATGAGCAGTTCAGCAGGTGGGATCCCATTGAGCAAGTGGGGTCTCGTACGGTAGCTAAGCAGGACTCGGGATAGACAAGTCTGCAGTGAACCCTCAGTTACCCTCTTCAAGCCTTACTTGATGGTTTGCACAGATCTCTCTGCCTGACCATTGGATGCTGGTTTAAACGGGGCAGATGTGACATGTTTGATCCTGTTATGGATCATGAATTCTTTGAACTCAGCACTGGTAAAACCTGGCCCGTTGTCGCTCACCAGGACATCGGGTAAGCCATGAGTGGCAAACATGGCCCGCAGGCTTTCAGTAGTGGCAGCGGACGTGCTGGTCGACATTATCTGACATTCAATCCACTTGGAATACACGTCTACAACTACAAGGAACATTTTACCCAAGAACGGGCCTGCATAGTTGACGTGTACCCTAGACCACGGTTTGGAGGGCCAAGACCATAAACTTAGCGGCGCCTCCCAGGGTACATTGCTTAACTGCAAGCATATATTACATCTGTGAACGCAGGACTCTAAGTCCGCATCGATACCGGGCCACCACACGTGGGATCAGGCTATTGCTTTCATCATTACGATGCCTGGGTGGGTACTGTGGCGGTCATTGATGAAGGTGTCCCTGCCCTTCTTGGGAACCACTACACGATTGCCCCACAGAAGGCAGTCTGCTTGTATAGACATTTCATCTTTGCGTCGCTGGAACAGCTTTATCTCTTCCTGCATTTCTACTGGGACACTGGACCAGCTCCCGTGGAGCACACAGCTTTTGACTAGGGATAATAAGGGGTCCTGGCTTGTCCAGGTTTTGATCTGCCGGGTAGTGATGGGTGATTGCTCACTCTCAAATGCTTCCACAACCATGGCTAGATCTGCGGGCTGCGCCATTTCCACCCCTGTGGTGGGCATTGGCAGTCAACTGAGGGCATTGGTGCAGTTTTCTGTGCCTGGCCTGTGGCGGATGGCATAGTTGTATGTGGACAACGTGAGCGCCCATCTCTGGATGCGGGCCAATGCGTTGGTATTTATCCCTTTATTCTCGGAAAATAGGAATATGAGTGGCTTATGGTCAGTTTCCAATTTGAATTTTAGCCCAAACAGGTATTGATGCATTTTCTTTACCCCATAGACACACGCTAACGCTTCTTTCCCAATCATGCTGTAGGCTCTCTCAGCCTTAGACAGACTCCTGGATGCATAAGCAACCGGTTGCAGTTTCGCGAAATCATTAGCTTGTTGCAATACACACCCGCCGCCATATGACGACGCATCACATGCTAGTACCAAACGCTTACATGGATCATACAACACAAGCAATTTGTTTGAACATTACAATTTTTTTGCTTTTACAAAGGCATTTTCTTGGCTTTTGCCCCAAATCCATTCATCCCCTTTTCATAGTAAGACATGCAATGGTTCTAACACCGTGCTGAGACCCGGTAAGAAATTATCAAAGTAATTCAAGAGTCCCAGAAACAACCACAGCTCCGACACGTTCTGTGGCCACGGTGCATTATCGATTACCTCCGATTTCGCGTTGGTGGGCCTGATGCCGTCTGCCGTAATCCTCCTTCCCAAGAACTCCAATTCAGGCACCAGGAAAACGCACTTCGAGCGTTTTAACCTGAGCCCAATGCGGTTGAGTCGGCTAAGAACCTCCTCCAAGTGCTGCAGATGCTCGACAGTGTTCCGACCTATCAAGATGTCGTCCTGGAAGACCACAGTGTGTGGGACCGACTTCAGTAAGCTTTCCATGTTTCTCTGGAATATCGGCGCCATTGATCGGATTCCAAGCGGGCTTCTGTTATAAACAAAAAGACCTTTGTGCGTGTTGATACAAGTGAGGGCCTTCGATGATTCCTCCAGTTCCTACATCATGTAGGCTGAAGTCAGATTCAGCTTCGTGAACGTCTTTCCTCCTGCCAACATTGCAAAGAGGTCATCAGCCTTTGGTAGTGGGTATTGGTCCTGCAGGGAGAAACGATTGATAGTTACTTTGTAATCACCACAGATTCTGACAGTGCTGTCTCCCTTGAGGACTGGGACAATAGGACTGGCCCACTCGCTGAACTCGATTGGTGAAATGATGCCCTCTCTTTGCAGCCGGTCTAGCTCTATCTCTACCCTTTCTCTCATCATGTACAGTACTGCTCTCGCCTTGTGATGGATGGGTCGCGCCCTCGGAATTAGGTGAATCTGCACTTTTGCTCCTTGGAATTTCCCGATGTTTGGTTCGAACAGCGAAGGAAATTTGTTTAAGACCTGGGTACATGAAGTGTCGTCAGTGGGTGATAGCGCTCAGACGTCATCCCAGTTCCAGCGTATCTTTCTCAGCCAGCCCCTGTCGAGCAGCGTGGGACCATCGCCCGGTACCACCCAGAGTGGTAGCTTGTGCACTGCTCCATCGTAGGAGACCTTTATGGTAGCACTGCCGATTACGGGAATCAGTTCTTTTGTGTAAGTTCTTAGTTTTGTGAGAACTGGAGTTCTCCTTGAGTTACTTATGATATATACATATTATATGTTATTCGTTTATGATCCATTACAGTAATATCTAAATAGCCATGGTAAATTGAATCAATTGAGGCCTTGTTGCACCACAATCTTTCGAAAGTCTTTTTGCCCACGATGGACTGGCTAGAGCCCGTTTCCAGCTCCATTGACACCGGGAGTTCATTTAGTTCAACATTCAGCATCATCGGGGGACAATTCATGGTGAATGTGTGCACCCTATGTACCTCTGCCTCCTTGGTCTGAGGCTCTGGTTCGTCGTGATCCTCCGTGGATCTGTCCTCCTCTGCAACATGGTGGTTTGCAGGATTTGCAGCTTGCCTGCACACTCGTTGGAGGTGTCCCATTGTTCCACAGCCCTTGCAAACGTAACCTTTGAATCGGCATGAATGGAAACGATGATCACCCCGCAGCGCCAACACGGTATTAATGACCTTGCATTCATCACCTTTGATGGTGCACTCTGAGACATCTGCGGACGTGCAGCTGCAGGTATGTGTGACCTGCCCTGTACGTTACGATTCAAAAACAACATCATTTTGTTCACAGTACTTGCAGCAGCACTTGTAGGCTGAAAGGTTTTCTTCGTATTGTCACTGGTGGCAATGAGTGCCTGGGCTATTGCTATGGCCTTACTCAAGGTTGGGGTCTCTACAGTCAAAAGTTTGCGAAGTGTGATTTTGTGGCCAGTGCCAAGCATGAAAAGGTCTCTGAGCATGTGCTCCAAATGTCCTTCAAATTTGCAATGTCCTGCAAGGCGTCTTAGCTCAGTGACATAACTCACCACCTCCTGGCCTTCAGAGCTTTTGTAGGTGTAGAACTGGTACCTCGCCATCAGAACGCTTTCCTTCGGGTTCAAATATTCTCGGACCAGTGTGCACAAATCGTCGTACGATTTCTCCGTGGTTTTTGCTGGAGTGAGCAGATTCTTCATGAGGCCATACGTTGGTACCCCAGAGACAGGATCGTCCTTCGTTTGGTAGCGTTCTCTTCCCCATCTAGCTCGTTGGCCACGAAGTATTGGTCGAGTCGCTCAACAAAAGTTTCCCAATCATCTTACTCCAAGAATTTCTCCGGGATGCCCACTGTTCTCTGTATCTTTGGGTTCGCTATCTGTATCTCATCACCAGTTGTTATGTATGGAGAAGGAGTCAGATTGAACACTGTGAGCTCAAGGAAAGTTTGACCTTAGTCTTTTATTGCAGGTCTCCAGAGTGCCTCTCCAACCTGTGAAGCTTCCTTAAATACCTGTGCTCCCAAAGGATTATAAGATCTCTTAGGACTCCAGGGGATGAGCCCTCTGGTGGCTGTACAGAATAAATACAAGTTTACATTTATAACACATCTGAAGAGACTTACCGCAGCATGGACGGAGCATGCACGGTGCGTGCTGCCGTCATGCACAATCGAATTTTGGAAAGCCAGTTGAAAACAGGCATTAGGCTCCCCCTAGATTTGCATATGGAAATGGTGCTTGTCTTTAAAAAGTGCTGACCACACACACATTGATTGAATCATATTATTTCGAAGAAGAAAACAGAATGTCAGTTTAGTTCCTTGGAGAAATGGGTTTCCCTCTTCAAGTATGGCTCATGACTCCCTTGCAGAAACTTCAAGGGAAGGCCTACAATAATATGCATCCGTAAAGCAGAAATATAATATAGCTAACCTTCGAGTTATTAAAGCAATACTTTCAAAGTTTAGATCACTCCGGTGGGACCTGGATGGCTAAAAGAATGGACACCAATGATGAGGCAGAAAATGGGGGATAGGACTCCGTAGTTTGTAGGCAATACGCTGATGATTCCTGAGGCCCAATTGCGGGCGAGTCTTTGGTCTCTAGCTTCTGGCACACACTGCCTGTTGCAGGACCGGAAATGAGCCTCGACCAATTTCTAGCCCAGCATAATTGTCTCCAACATTGGAAGGGGCCATAGATTGCCTTTAATTTTCTGGAAAAGATGGGCTCTCAAAATGCAAAGGAAAATGACACGACTGCGTTCATGAAAGGAGAAAGTTGGGAAAACTCAAATCTGAAATATATGTTGGCTTTCATGGTCAAATCTATTTTCATTTCTATAAGATCTGTAAAACTAAATTTGCAAATATTCCTACTTCTGCATATTCCAAAGCAGAATTAGCGAAATGTATAGAAATAAGAAACATGTGATTTACTATAACCTCAGAGCAAACAAATATTTTGATTATGAAGTAGAAATGTTACAGTCATTGTAATTGACAGATATGCTGAGAAATTGTGATGGCTCTCTACTTATGAGATATAAATGGAAATTAAAAAGAAATATTCAGATAACTCTGAAAGTCCCTGGGCCATAAAAGCTCATGTGCAATAAATCTTTAAACCTCATGAAAAGTTTATTACCCATATTCTCATATGTGCACGCACTAACCCTTTGGGTAGGGAAACAATTTGGAGTTGCACGGCTTAAATTGCATTCACAAAGTTAATTAGTCAACTAGAACTCATTTGGAAAATCCTCCTGTACTGATTCATTGCTTAAGATTCAGCTGTTTAAGAATTCCTCCTTTGAATAAAAAGAATTAGGAGTTTTATTTTCCGCTTAATTGTTAAATAGAAAGTATACAAATGTTAGAAGCCTGAAATAAAACGATTAAATGCTGGAAACACAAATTAGATCTGCTCCTGCTCTTAATTATTATGTTCTTATGATCTATTTGAATCAGCAATTTGCAAACAAATGCATGGGAGTGTGGGTTTAAACGTTACGCGCAATCCTCGGGCCTGCAGAGTGCACATTTGTGTGACTTACAAAAAAATGCTTGAAAACCCTGGCATAAAGGATTTGTGCACTAAAACTTGCAATTAAACATCACTTTTAACATGCTAAACATCTGAAGGCAGTATAATAAGAGGTCAGCTCATTTAGTGAATTTTCAGCATGTTCGGTCACAGTGTTAGGGGCAAATTATCTTGTTATCTTAAAGAATTGCTGGTCACCCTTGATTAAAAATATAAAATGTGGCAGAAGCAAATCGCAGACACAGAACAATACTATTTCTAATATGCTGCTTTGGAGATATTATTGCATTACCTGCTACAGGGACAAGTGGATCTTTTGGCATGAAAAGCTACCAATCAGTCAAGAGACCATCAGAGCAGCCAGGATTTTTTTTTATTTGTTCATGGGATGTAGGCGTCGCTGGCAAGGCCAGCATTTACTGCCCATCCTTAATTGCCTTTGAGAAGGTGGTAGTAAGTTACCTTATTGAACCACTGCAGTCCGTGTGGTGAAGGTACTCCCACAGTGCTGTTAGGGAGGGAGTTCTAGGATTTTGGCCCAGCGACGATGAAGGAACGGCGATAGTCAGTATGGGTTGTGACTTGGAGGGTGACTTGGAGGTGGTGGTGTTCCCATGTGCCTGCTGCCCTTGTCCTTCTAGGTGGTAGAGGTCTTGAGTTTGGAAGGTGCTGCTGAAGAAGTCTTACCGAGTTGCTGCAATGCATCTTGTAGATGGTACACACTGCAGTCACAGTGCGCTGGTGGTGAAGCGAATAAATGTTTAAGGTGGTGGATGGGGTGCCAATCAAGCGGGCTGCTTTGTCCAGGATGGTGAGACACTCACCGCAGGATACCCAGCCTCTGACCTGCTATTGTTGCCACAATATTTATATGGCTGGTCCAGTTAAGTTTCTGGTCAATGATGACCCCCAGGATGTTGATGGTGGGGGATTCAGTGATGGTAATGCAATTGAATGTCATGGGGTGGTGGTTAGATTCTCGCTTGTTGGAAATAGTCATTGCCTGGCACTTGTGTGATGCAACTGTTACTTGCTACTTATCAGCCAAAGCCTGAATGTCGTCCAGGTCTTGTTACATGCGGGCATGAATTGCTTCATTATCTGAGGAGTTGCGAATGGCACTGAACACTGTGCGGTCATCATAGAACATCCCACTTCTGACCTTATGATGGAGGGAAGGTCATGATGAAGCAGCTGAAGATGGTTGGGCCTCGGACACTGCCCTGAGGAACTCCTGCAGCAATGTCTTGGGGCTGTGATGATTGACCTCCAACTACCACAACCATCTTCCTTTGTGCTAGGTATGATTCCAGCCAGCGGAGAGATTTACCCCTGATTCCTATTGACTTCAGTTTTACCAGGGATCCTTGATGCCACACTCTGTCAAATGCTGCCTTGATATCAAGGGCAGTCACTCTCACCTCATCTCTGGAATTCAGCTCTTTTGTCCATGTTTGAACCAAGGCTGTAATGAGGTCTGGAGCCGAGTGGTCTGGGCGGAACCCAAACTTAGCATCAATGAGCAGGTTATTGGTGAGCAAGTGTCACTTGATAGCACTGTCGATGACACTTTTCATCACTTTGCTGATGTTTGAGAGTAGACTGATGGGATGGTAATTGCCCGGATTGGATTTGTCCAGCTTTTTGTGGACAGGGCATACTTGGGTAGTTTTACATAGAGGCCAGTGCCTTTCCTATATCCAATGCGCTCAGCCATTTCTTGATATCATGTGGAGTAAATCGAATTGGCTAAAGTCTGGCTTCTGTGATGTTGGGATCTAAGGAGGAGGCCGATATGTATCATCCGCTCAACACTTCTGGCTGAAGATGGTTGCAATCTTCTACCTTGTCTTTTGCACTCACATGTTGGGCTCTGCCATCATTGAAGATAGGGATATTCAAGGAGCTTCCTCCTCCCGTTAGTTGTTTGATGGTTCACCACCATTCACGACTGGATGTGGCATGTCTGCAGAGCATTGATCGGATCGTTTGATTGAGGGATTGCTTAGCCCTGTATATAGTATGCTGTGTCTGCCTTTTAGCATTGACGTAGTCCTCTATTGCAGCTTCCCCAGGTTGGCACCTTATTTTTAGGTACGCCTAGTGCAGCTCCTGGCATGCCCTTCTACACTCCTCATTGAACCAGGATTGGTTCCCTGGCTTAAGGGCTATTCGTGAACCAGATGCGTTTTTACAACAACCCACTAGTATTTCACAGTCAACATTACTGACACTCGCTTTTTATTCCAGATTTTTATTTAATTTACTAAACTTAAATTCCTAGCATAGTGAGATTTGAATTCATGTTTCTGGATCATTAGTCCAAGCCTTTGGTTACTAGCCTAGCAACATAACCACTATGCTAAAATTGAAGTGACATGGAGAGTTAATGCTGACTCATTTGTTGGCCAAACCTGGAAGCAGATGAAGAAGAAATCTGAGCAATGTAGGATTGTTAATGTAAAATGTTGTCATACAATATATTGTGATAAGACATCAGTGTAAGCATGATGCATCACACAGAAGAACGATGGCCAGCTTTCTAACAGCTGTTAAGGACTAATTTTCCTCTTGTGGCCTCATTGCACCCAGCTGGAGCAGCATATTTGAGCTATGCAGTGCCTGTGAGGAGAGAAGTAACATAGAAACATAGAAAATAGGTGCAGGAGTCGGCCATTTGGCCCTTCGAGTCTGCACCACCATTCAATAAGATCATGGCTGATCATTCCCTCAGTACCCCTTTCCTGCTTTCTCTCCATACCCATTGATCCCTTTAGCCATAAAGGCTGCCTGTTTTCTGACAGTGCCCATACCAGCTTTTTGAGTCAGTGCACTTTGTCGTGCTACTCGACATCGCCAAAGGGAGGTGTGTTGGGATGGGGTTTTTTTTGCCGAATATTTTGCTGAATTCTTTGTAGGGATTTGCAAAAACAGCAGTGGACCTCTCAGAACCTTTGGAGAGTTTGGGAAAGTTTTTCACTCTGTGATTCGTCATGGCCTGTGGGCCTCATTCTCTGCTCCACAGAGGCCACCTAGTGAGGGTCCAGCCTGTAAACTTAATGGGCTCAGTGTTGGCAGAGAAATGCCTTGTACATATTGTGAGAGGCAGGGAGGCACGCAGGAGAAGGCGGCACCATCAGCAACAGGTCCAGAGGCAGCGGGCAAAGGGGGCAGCAGCCTTGGCTGCACAACATGGAAAAGGGCCTACAGATGGCCGCAGACATCAACGTCGAGAGGCTGGCCAGGAGAGAGATGGCGTGAGGAGGAGGAGGGACAGGTATACTGACACCCCCGTACCAGATAGTGGGTGAGGAGCCTTGCCAACAGCAGCCTGCAGAGGCTCAGGGACATCAGCAGAAGAGGGAGTAGGCACTCAGCCAGCTGCCATTGGAGGAGCCTAGCACAGACCTGTGGCAAGGAGGCCCCACCGTGCAATGGAGTACCGACGTCAGTTTTCCTTCCTGGAGCTCAGCGATGAGCAACGTGTGCGAGGGCTCTGATTTAGGAAGGACATGCTGAGAGAGCTGAGCAATGCCCTGTGGCCAGATCTGGAGCCTCATACAAGGCTGAGGACAGCCTTGAAACAAAAGTGACCATAGCTCTCAACTTCTACACTACTAGCTCTTTCTAGTCGGCAACTGCAGACATTTCTAATATATCACAATTCTCCGCCCATCGCTGCATCTGGCAGGTGACCGATGCTCTCTATAAGAGAAGACTGCAATATATCTCCTTCCCAATGAATAGGGAGAAGCAGGTGGAGTGGTCGGCTGGATTTGTCCGCATTGCAGGATTCCCCAGAGTGTAGGGGGCCATCGACTGCACACACGTTGGACTGAGGATGCCACAAAACCATCCAGAGATATTCATTAACGGAAAGGGATACCACTCCCTGAATGTTCAGCTGGTGTGCGACCACCAGCACAGGAGCCTGGCAGTCGATGCCACGTATCCAGGCAGCAGCCACGATTCCTTCATCCTGCCCCAGTGCAGTGTGCCCGCCTTCTTCACTGGGCCAAACCAGGATTGTGAAAGACTGCTTGGGGACAAGGGATAGCCCCCTATCCACTTGGCTGCTGACTCCAATTCGGAATTCCAGGACTACGGGCGAGCATGCCTACAACGACGCTCATTCTACCACCATCATTGAGCACTGCATCGGGATCCTCAGTTACCTGGACCGCTCTGGTGGCGCATTGCAGTAGAATCATAGAATCATAGAAATTTACAGCACGGAAGGAGGCCATTTTGACCCATCGTGTCCGCGACGGCCAACCAAGAGCTATCCAGCCTAATCCCACTATCCAGCTCTTGGTCCGTAGCCCTGTAGGTTACAGCACTTTAAGTGCACATCCAAGCATCTTTTAAATGTGGTGAGGGTTTCTGCCTCTAACACTCTTTTAGGCAGTGAGTTCCAGACCCCCACCATCATCATAGGCAGTTCTTAGGTGATTGAACAGTCCAATATGGGAAATATAGTCTTTGTCACAGGTGAGACAGACAGTCGTTGAAGGAAAGGGTGGGTGGGATTAATTTGCCGCACACTCCTTCCGCTGTCTACGCTTAGCTTCTGCATGCTCTTGTTGATGAGACTCGAGGTGCACTTCCTGCACTTAGAACGGTTTTTGACCAGGGACTCCCAGGTATCGGTGGGGTTGTTGCATTTTATCAAGGAGGCTTTGAGGGTGTCCTTGTAACGTTTCCTCTACCCACCTTGGGCTCGCTTGCCGTGTAGGAGTTTCGAGTATAGCGCTTGCTTTGGGAGTCTTGTGTCAGGCATGCGGACAATGTGGCCTGCCCAGCGGAGCAGGTCGAATGTGGTCAGTGCTTCGATGCTGGGGATGGTGGCCTGGCTGAGGACGCGAACGTTGATGCGTCTGTCCTCCCAGGGGATTTGCAGGATCTTGCGGAGACATTGTTGGTGGTATTTCTCCAGCGATTTGAGGTGCCTACTGTATATGGTCCACGTCTCTGAGCCATACAGGAGGGCGGGTATCACTACAGCCCTGTAGACCATGAGCTTGGTGGCAGATTTGAGGGCTTGATCTTCGAACACTTATTTCCTCAAGCGGCCGAATGCTGCGCTGGCGCACTGAAGGCAGTGTTGAGTCTCGTCGTCGATCTCTGCCCTTGTTGATAATAGGGTCTACGACGACATGCAAGCCAAGATCCTGACCAACGGATCCATTACAGACCCAATCCACGTCTGAACCGGGGTCAAGCAGGGCTGCGTCATCGCGCCAACACTCTTCTCAATCTTTCTCACTGCAATGATCCACCTCACACTCAACAAGCTCCCCCGACTGGAGTGGAACTAAACTACAGAACCAGTGGGAATCTGTTCAACCTCCGTCATCTCCAGGCCAGATCCAAGAACGTCCCAACCTCTGTCGTCGAACTACAGTACACGGACAACGCATGCGTCTGCACACATTCAGAGACTGAATTCCAAGTCATAATCAACATCTTCATTGAGGTGTATGAAAGCATGGGCCTTACACTAAACATCCGTAAGACAAAGATTCTCCACCAACCTGACCCCGTCACACAGCACTACCCCCCCCAGTCATCAAGATCCAAGGGGTGGCCCTGGACAACATGGACCACTTCCCATACCTCAGGAGCCTATTATCAACCCCCACCACCCTCTGGGTGAAGAAATTTCCCCTCATATCCCCTCTAAACCTCCCGCCAATTACTTTAAATCTATTCCCGATGGTTGTTGACCCCTCTGCCAAGGGAAACAGGTCCTTCCTATCCACTCTATCCAGGTCCTTCATAATTTTATACACCTCAATCAGGTCTCCCCTTAGCCTCCTCTGTTCCAAAGAAAACAGACCCAGCATAGAAGCATAGGAACATAGAAATTTACAGTGCAGAAGGAGGCCATTTTGGCCCATCGTGTCTGCGCGGCCGACAAAGAGCCACATGGCCCTTCGTCAGCAGCCCTAAAGTTACCATGAACAAAAGATGGAAAGGCAAAGAGCACCCAGCCCAACCAGTCCGCCCACACCACTGCAACACCCCTTATACAAAAAACATCTACACTCCACCTCAACTGGATGTGATCTCCTGGGAGAGGCAAAAACCAGATAAAAACCCAGGCCAATTTAGGGAGAAAAAATCTGGGAAAATTCCTCGCCAACCCATCCAGGCGATCGAAACTAGTCCAGGAGATCACCCTGGCCGTATTCTATTCCCTGCAGTATTACCATTATATCTGCACCGACCAACTAAAGGTCATCTAGTAATCCCAATTGGTAATCCCAATTACCAGCTCTAGATCCGTAACCCTGCAGGTTATGGCACTTTAAGTGCCCATCCAACCAAGGTTCTGTGCTGGGGCCCCAGCTGTTTACACTGTATATTAATGATTTAGACGAGGGGATTAAATGTAGTATCTCCAAATTTGCGGATGACACTAAGTTGGGTGGCAGTGTGAGCTGCGAGGAGGATGCTATGAGGCTGCAGAGTGACTTGGATAGGTTAGGTGAGTGGGCAAATGCTTGGCAGACGAAGTATAATGTGGATAAATGTGAGGTTATCCACTTTGGTGGTAAAAACAGAGAGACAGACTATTATCTGAATGGTGACAGATTAGGAAAAGGGGAGGTGCAACGAGACCTGGGTGTCATGGTACATCAGTCATTGAAGGTTGGCATGCAGGTACAGCAGGCGGTTAAGAAAGCAAATGGCATGTTGGCCTTCATAGCGAGGGGATTTGAGTACAGGGGCAGGGAGGTGTTGCTACAGTTGTACAGGGCCTTGGTGAGGCCACACCTGGAGTATTGTATACAGTTTTGGTCTCCTAACCTGAGGAAGGACATTCTTGCTATTGAGGGAGTGCAGCGAAGGTTCACCAGACTGATTCCCGGGATGGCGGGACTGACCTATCAAGAAACACTGGATCAACTGGGCTTGTATTCACTGGAGTTCAGAAGAATGAGAGGGGACCTCATAGAAACGTTTAAAATTCTGACGGGGTTAGACAGGTTAGATGCAGGAAGAATGTTCCCAATGTTGGGGAAGTCCAGAACCAGGGGACACAGTCTAAGGATAAGGGGTAAGCCATTTAGGACCGAGATGAGGAGGAATTTCTTCACCCAGAGAGTGGTGAACCTGTGGAATTCTCTACCACAGAAAGTTGTTGAGGCCAATTCACTAAATATATTCAAAAAGGAGTTAGATGGAGTCCTTACGACTAGGGGAATCAAGGGGTATGGTGAGAAAGCAGGAATGGGGTACTGAAGTTGCATGTTCAGCCATGAACTCATTGAATGGTGGTGCAGGCTAGAAGGGCCGAATGACCTACTCCTGCACCTATTTTCTATGTTTCTATGTTTCTATATCTTAAAAGTGGTGAGTGTTTCTGCATCCACCACTCTACCAGGCAGCGAGTTCCAGATCCCACAATCCTCTGTGTAAAGAAGCTACCCCTCAAATCCCCACGAAACTTTCCACCAACCACCTTAAAACTATGCCCCCTCGTAATAGCCCTCTCCACCAATGGAAATAGACCTTTACTATCCATTATGTCCAGGCCCCTCAATATTTTGAACATTTCGATGAGGCCTCCTCTCTACCTCTTCTGTTCTAATGAGAACAAACCCAGCCTATCCAATCTGTCCTCATAACTAAGATTCTCCATTCCAGGCAGCATCCTGGTAAATCTCCTCTGCACCCTCTCTAGTGCAATCACGTTCTTCCGATAATACGGCGACCAGAACTGCACGCAGTACTCCAGCTGTGGCCTAACCAAAGTATTATACAATTTAAGCATAACCTCTCTGTTCTTATATTCTATGCCTTGGCCAATAAAGGCAAGCATCCGTATGCCTTCTTAACCACCTTATCCACCTGGCCTGCTACTTTCAGGGATCTGTGGACAAGCTGTCCAAGGTCCCTTTGTTCATCTACACTATTAAATGGCCTCCCAAAATGCATCACCTCACACTTCTCTGAATTAAATTCCATTTGCCATTGCTCTGCCCACTTGACCAGTACATTGATATCTTCCTGCAGTCCGCAGCTTTCTTCTTCATTATCAACCACACAGCCTATTTTAGTGTAATCTGCAAACTTCTTAATCATACACCCAACATTTTAAATCCAAGTCATTGATATATACCACAAAAAGCAAGGGACCCAGCGTTGAGCCCTGCGGAACCTCACTGGATACAGCTTTCCAGTCACAAAAACACCCATCAATCACTATCCTTTGCTTCCTGCCTTTGAGCCAATTTTGAATCCAGCTTGCCACTTTGCCCTGGATCCCATGGGCTATTATTTACCAACAAGACCAGACATCGACGACAAGATCCAACACCGCCTCCAGTGTGCCAGTATTGCCTTCGGCTGCCTGAGGAAAAGAGTGTTTGAAGACCAGGCCCTCAAAACTGCCACCAAGCTCCTGATCTACAGGGCTATAGTAATACCTGCCCTCCTGTATGGCTCAGAGACATGGACCATGTACAGTAGACACCTCAAGTTGCTGGAGAAACATCACCAACGCTGTCTTTACAAGATCCTACAAATCCCCTTGGGAGGACAGGTGCACCAACATCAACATCCTCATTCAGGCTAACATCCCCAGCATTGAAGCACTGACCACACTCGATCAGCTCCGCTGGACAAGCCACATAGTCTGCATGCCAGACACGAGACTCCCAAAGCAAGTGCTCTACTCGGAGCTCCTTCACGGCAAACGTGCCAAAGGTGGGCAGCGGAAATGCTACAAGGACACCCTCAAAGCCTCCCTGATAAAGTGCAAAATCGCCATTGACACCTGAGAGTCCCTGGCCCAAGACCGCCTTAAGTGGAGGAAGTGCATCCGAGAGGGCGCTGATCACCTCGAGTCTCAATGCCGAGAGCATGCAGAAATCAAGTGCAGACAGCGGAACGAGCGTGTGGCAAACCAGTCCCACCCACCCCGTCCCTCAATGACTATTTGTACCACCTGTGACAGAGTCTGTGGCTTTCGTATTGGACTGTTCAGCCACCAAAGAACTCACTTCAGGAGTGGAAGAAAGTCTTCCTCAATTCCGAAAAACTGCCTATGATGTTGACTTTTGTGACCAGTCTGCCATGTGGGACCTTATCAAAAGCTTTGCTGAAATCCATATACACTACATCATGCGCACTGCCCTCATTGACCCTCCTGGTTACCTCCTCGAAAAATTCAATAAAGTTAGTCAGACGTGACCTTCCCTTGCCAAATCCATGCTGACTGTCCTTGATTAATCCATGTTGTTATGTATGTAATAACTCGATATACTGAATACTGTAAACTAACACAGGTACAAACCTGGCTCTGCTTTATTGGGCCCCAAAGTGATTACATTACATGATGGCTTGCCTTTTATACCTGGGCCGCACACACATGCGTACAGCCCAATGTCCTCCGACAGTGGCGCCACCTGGTGGCAAATAACTGCAAGCATACATACATGATACATGTCTTTCCAAATGAAGATTTATCCTGTCCCTCAGGATTTTTTCCAACAATTTCCCACTACTGAGGTTAGGCTGACTGGCCTGTATTTACTTGGTCTATCCCTTTCTCCTTTTTTAAATGAAGGTACAACATTAGCAGTCCTCCAGTCCTCTGGCACCACACCTGTAGCCAGAGAAGATTGGAAAATGATGGTCAGAGCCTCTGCTATTTCCTCTTTTGCTTCTCTTAAGAACCTGGGATACATTATTCCGGACCTGGGGATTTATCCACTTTCAAAGCTGCTAAACCACTTAATACTTCCTCTCTCACTATGGTTATCTCGTCTAATATTTCACACTCCTCCTCCCTCATTGCAAAGTCTGCATCGCTCCTCTCTTTTGTGAAAACAGATGCAAAGTATTCCTAAAAATTCTATCCACATCTTCCGCCTCCACACACAGATTTCCTTTATGGTCTCTAATAGGCCCCACTCTTTCTCTAGTTATCCTCTTGCTCTTAATGTATTATAAAACATCTTTGGGTTTTCCCTGATTTTACTTGCCAACATTCTTTCATGCTCTTTCTTTGCTTTCCTGGTATATGTTTTAATTGCACCCCTGCAGTTCTTATACTCCTCCAGAGTTTCTGCAGAGTTAAGTTCCCGGTATCTGTCATAAGCTTTGCTTTTTTTCCTTTATCTTACCCTGTATGTCCCTTGACGTCCAGGGGGCTCTAGATTTGTTAGCCCCACCCTTTTTCAAGAGAACATACTTGCTCTGTACCCTCAGGATCTCTTCACTGAATGCCTCTCACTGCTTTGACACTGATTTACCATCAAGTAGCCATTTCCAGTCCACTTTGGCCAAATCCCAACTCAGCTTAGAAAAATTGGCTTTACCCCAATTGAGAACTTTTATTCCTGGTCTCCCTTTGTCCTTTTCCATAACTACCCTAAATCTTACTGAATTATGATCACTAGTACCAAAATGCTCTCCCACTGATACCCCTTCCACCTGCCCCTTTTTATTCCCCAAAACCAAGTCCAGAACCACCCCCTCCCTTGTTAGGCTTGTTATATGTTGGCTAAAGAAGTTCTCGTAAATGGATTTTAGAAATTCTGCACCCTCTGTACCATTCACACTACCTTTTTCCCAGTTAATATTAGTGTCATGCATGTACATTCTGTTTGTAGCCATCAGATGGCATCATTGTTGAAGGCCACTGTGCAGCACGTACATGGTGCTGTTCAGGTATAAAAGACCAGTCATTTTTGAGAGTCAGGCACTTTGGGCATAAATAAAGCAGAGCCAAGGTTGTTAAACAATACTCAGTTTGAACCTTTATTGCATACATAACATTTGGCGACCAGAATACAAGGACCTTTGTTTGCAAAATGAGCACAATTGGATTTTTAGAGCGATTTGTGTAGGGAGAAGATTGGGCAAGCTTTGTGAGCCGTTTGAACCAGTACTTTGTGGCCAACAAAATGAAGGGAGTCAACGATGCAGATCGGTGCCGGGCCGTGTTCCTCACTGTGTGCGTTCAAAGATCTATGGTCTGATAAAGAATCTACTCATGCCTAGTGATCCAACAGAGAAAACGTACGAGGAGTTGTGTACATTGGTATGGGAGCACCTCAAGCCAGACGACGGCATCATCATCTCGAGATACAGGTTTTATACACACGTTTGATGGGAGGGCCAGAGCATGGCGGAATTTGTTGCCGACCTGAGACGTCTAGCGGGACCGTGCAAGCTCGGGACAGTGTTGGCAGACATGCTGCGGGACTTCTTTGTTATCGGTATCAACTACGAGGTGATCCTGTGCAAACTTCTGGCAGTGGAGGAGTTGGATTTAAAAAGGGCCATCCAGATCGCTCAATCATGTATGACGATGGACAGGAGTCTAAAGCAAATAGCGGTGAAGAACCGAACCTCGGCAAGTACTGTAAATGCGATTTATTCAGCGTTCGGCAGAGCAGCACATGGCAGGGCCTATCCGGCTGCGTTCGCGAAACCTGTGGCTGCCCAAAGTCCGCCAGCGGGAATATATTCGACTTCTCCGTGTTGGCGTTGTGGGGGAAATCATCGGCACTAGCAGTGCTGATTTAAGCAATATAGTTGCAAAGGCTGTCTGAGAGTGGGTCATCCCCAGCGCAAGTGTCCGCAGATGAACAAGCGAGCTGCAACACACCACGTGGAGGATGAGAGTCGGACTAGTGCGGATCCGGATACACAATCCAAGATGCCAGAGGAGGAAATGTATGGACTGTACTCCTTCATAACCAAGGTAAACCAATTTTTATTAATGTGAAGTTTAACAGGATACCGGTATCGATGGAACTGGACACGGGGGCGAGCCAATCGATCATGAACGAGAGGGCATTTAATAAGCTGTGGGATACTAAGACTGTGAGGCCCAGGCTGAGCCCTGTTTATGCCAAGCTGCGCATGAACACCAAAGAACTGCTAAAGATGATTGGCAATGCACAAATTGATGTGTCATAAAATGGTGCGGTTCATGAGTGACCACTGTAGATTATTCCAGGCAATGGCCCAACACTGTTCAGCAGGAGCTGGTTGGAGATGCGACTGGAATGACATAAAGTTGTTGTCGTCGGAGAAAGATACATGTGCCCAAGTATTGATCAAGTTCCCTTCGCTGTTCGAACCGGGTATCAGCAACTTCACGGGAGCCAAGGTGCAGATCCACGTGGACTCAGATGCAAGACCCATCCATCATAAAGCGCGGGCACTGCTGTATATGATGAGGAAAAAGGTCGAAATTGAACTGGACAGACTCCAGCGTGAAGGGATCATATCACCGGTCGAATTTAATGAATGGGCCAGCCGCATTGTTCCTGTGCTGAAAAGTGATGGCACAGTCAGAATCTGTGGAGACTACAAGGCTACGATCAACAGGGTTTCGAAACAAGATCAGTACCCGTTACCAAAGGCTGATAACTTGTTCACGATGCTAGCTGGAGGGAAGTCGTTCACAAAACTGGACTTGCCGTCGGCCTATATGACACCGAAGTTGGTCGAGACATCAAAGAGACTTACGTGCATTAACACGCACAAAATACTGTTTATTTACCACAGGTGCACTTTCAGAATTCACTCAGCTGCAGCAATATTCCAAAGGAATATGGAAAGTCTACTAAAGTCCGTTCCCAGAACCGTTGGGTTCCAAGATGACATCCTGATCACCGGTCGTGACTCCAGGGAACATCTGAACAACCTGGAAGAGGTTCTACTGTGTTTGGACAGAGTGGGACTCAGACTGAAAGGCTCAAAGTGCGTCTTCATGGCACCAGAGGTCGAATTCCTCGGGAAGAAAATCGCCGCTGATGGCATCAGACCTACTGACGTGAAAACCAAGGCCATCAAGAATGCACCCAAGCCACAGAATGTGACGGAGTTGCGTTCATTCCTGGGTCTACTCAACTACTTTGGTAACTTCCTACCTAAATTGAGCATCTTACTAGAACCACTGCATATGCTATTGAGAAAAGGCGACAACTGGGTGTGGGACACATCGCAAGACAGAGCTTTCGAGAAAGCCATCAATCTGCTTTGCTCGAACAAGCTGCTGGTACATTATGACCCATGTAAACGTTTAGTTTTAGCCTATGACGCATCGTCATATGGAATTGGTTGTGTACTCCAACAAGCCAATGAATCGGGAAAACTTCAACCTGTCGCGTATGCATCCAAAAGTTTGTCTAAAGCAGAAAGAGCCTACAGCATGGTAGAAAAATAAGCTTTAGCATGTGTGTAAAGTATTAAAAAGATGCATCAATACCTGTTCGGTCTGAGGTTCGAATTAGAGACTGATCACAAGTCGCTCATTTCATTGTTTTCCGAGAGCAAAGGTATCAATACCAATGCTTCATCCCGCATCCAAAGGTGGCCGCTGAGATTATCTGCCTATGATTATGTCATTCGCCACAGACCTGGCACAGAGAATTGTGCCGATGCTTTGAGCTGGTTGCTGTTGCCCACACTGGAAGTGGAAACGCCACAACCGGCGGATCTAATGTTAATCATGGATGCTTTTGAGAGTGAAGGAACCCCTGTCACGGCTCAACAAGTCCGAGCCAGGACCCGATTTTATCGGTGGTAAAGGGTTGCATCCTCAAAGGGAATTGGTCTGCCATACCTAAGCAAATGTGCGAGGTGGCCAAACCATACATTCGTCGCAAGGACGAATTGTCTATTCAAGCAGATTGCATATTGTGGGTTAATCGCATTGTAATGCCCAAGAAAGGAAGAGAGAAGTCCATGTGTGAGTTACACAGCACACATCCTGGTATGGTAATGATGAAGGCCATCGCCAGGTCCCATGTATGGTTGCCAGGAATTGATTCTGAGCTGGAAGCATGCGTGCATCAGTGCAACATTTGCATGCAGCTCAGTAAAGCACCAGCGGAATCGCCGCTGAGTCTGTGGTCGTGGCCATCCAAACCTTGGTCCAGGATCCATGTAGATTTTGCAGGTCCCTTCCTGGTCAAGATGTTTTTAGTGGTGGTGGACGCTTATTCGAAGATAGAATGCGTAATCATGTCATCTAGCACGTACACGACAACCATAGACAATCTCAATGTCATGTTCACGACACATGGTCTGCCTGACATTGTGGTGAGCGACAATGGGTCGTGCTTCACCAGTCAGGAGTTTCAGGAGTTTGTGAAACTTAATGGCATAAAACATGTAAGGTCAGCACCGTTCAAGCCTGTGTCCAATGGGCAAGCTGAACGTGCAGTACAAATTATCAAGCAAAGATGAGGAGAGTAACCCAAGGGTCACTGCAGACCTGCTTGTCCTGCATACTGCTGAGTTATAGGACAAGACCCTACACACTCACAGTGGTCTCGCCTGCTGAACTCATGAAAAA